>NW_016803282.1:671545-691991 GCF_001698545.2 Rhinopithecus bieti | reverse complement strand
TATATATATCTACTATGTATTCATAAACATTAACAATTTTAAAAAAGCATATGTAGTGTAAATTTGTACCACAAGTACTGCCAACACACATTTTGAAGAGAATATCCATGGAAAGAGATAACTCATTCCTAAAATTAAAGGTCTAATATTATCATTTCTAACTATGTCTGCTTCTAGTACCAAAGTCTAGTGTACTCTCCTCTAAGGAGGGATGGAATACCCATGTAAATACTAGTTCTGTCATACTGTCATATCACATGTGATCTTGGGAAGTTGTGACATTTATGGTTCATAAAGGACAGAGATGTCTACTACTTAATTTTAAGTATTGTGAACTATTGCCCTACTTTGAAACCATAATGTCTTTTCCCGTGGTAACTATTTTATTTGGTAAATTGGGTAAAAGCACTTGCTGATAATAAAATTAACTAATGTTTTGAGGATATTTATTTGTAGTTTCCATTCAAGAATTCTATTATTTCTATTGAGATGAAGAAGACCAACCCAGAATTTCATCTTGACTTTCTATTTTCCTTGAGCCATTTCCTAATACATTTGTAATATTAGCCAGGATACTGCTACGAAGCAAATATTTCTTAGTATAATTTGAAAATAATTTACACTATTTAAAAAAGTGTGGGCAGGGTTTAAAAACAGCTTGAAGAGATGGAGAGTTCTCTAGCTGCAGCAACATTAGGGCACTGTCACTAACTCTGGGCCTGTAGGAGCAAGGCAAGGTACATTTACTGGAATTTAAGAGAGAGCTGAATGGAGAAGCCTTTCTGGCTTAAGTTCTGTACTTTGATGGAGTTATTGAACCATTTCACCGAGGTGCAGTAGACGGGGAGCCAGCGAAATAATGTTGACTTTACTCTCTTCCTGTTTTCTCTATCATATTCTGGTTCCTCACAGTGGATACCAGAGGGCTGAGTGCTCACTGATGTATTTCATGTGGGTCATCTCTGAAGGGCACAGACTCTGGGAAGATAAGGAACGATGGTTGTCAAGAGCTGGTATCCAGCTACACTGGATCTTTCCTCTGCCCTTTTTATCATATTATTTCATGTACTCTCTCCATGTAAACAATTGGCTCTGTTGAGTAGTAACCTTCTTGTTTAAATGCATTTGAGATATCACCAAGTACAGTCTTGGGACCTCTTTTCATAGAGTTATTTGGTATTCTTCAGTAATGAGTCTCGCCCAGTGCCAAGCAGCTGGCTAATAATTATCTTTCAAAAAGGGAATAAATGACAAGTACAATCACTGTGTCCAAAAATTATGGATACTGCAGAGAAACTTCTGAAAGTTTTTCCAGAGGCTTCTGTTTCTGTGAAACTCTTTATGGTTGACACTTAAAATGTCACAGAGCAAATATGAATTTTTATTAATATCTTTAGAACATCCTTTTTATATGTTACTTGACACATATGTCCTCAAATTATATCCAGTTTAAGTATATAATTTTACCAAAGTCCAAATAATTTTATTTCTTGATAAAACTGAGGACAGATTTTAAAATAACCTTTTTTTCTTTTATCTTTAATAGTCTATCTTAGTAGGTCATGTGTCTTAGCAAATTGAAAAACCATTTCTCTTTGTACATTAAGTCATCAATACAATTTGTCAGAGTACAGGTGGTGACTGCCATGATCTTTCCTGACAAATTACTCCTCTTCATACAGTATTATTATCATTAAATCACTATCATTATCACTAATGATAATGATTATTACCATTGAAGTAGAATTCACCTATTGCTGGAATGACATACTAAGATATTTTGCTTTTTTCCCCAAATAAATGTAAACTTTCTAATTATCTTTTGTAGTAGAGTGGAAAAGCGAGCATCAGCAGGATTAATGACAGTATATTCTACTCCTCTGGTCTACTGAACTTCTACTTCTCTCATGATTAAAAGCATCAACTCTGGAATCAGACATTGTAGATTCAAAATCCAGCTCCACCTCTTATTAGCTGTGTGACTTTGGCCAAATTCTTTAATCTCTCTGTGCTTTATTTTTTTTAATCAATAAAGTGAGCTTTAATAATATGTACTTCATAGGGTTTTTGTGAGCATTAAAAAAGTTAAAACGTGTAAAATGTGTAATAGAGAGCCTGGAAACATAAAAGAATAAATGTTTGCTATTATTCTTATACCCAAAACTTTGGTATATACTATTCCTTTAATTGGAAGTCATATTTCCTAAAGTCATTCTGAAAGCAAATACAGTTTAAGATTTTCCATTGCTTTTAGCTTAAGTAAAAAAGATTAGAGGTTTCTATTAATCTTACAACTTAAACCTGAGAGGTGGCAGGGACCCTATACGTCAACGAAATTTTAGCATTTAGTTGTAATTTCCACATGACTGTATTATAATAATCACCATGCCACTCAGAACAGATATCATGCTAAACCTTTGTAACTTTCCCGTCATCATCTTTGACCTTTCACTACTACAACCCTACATCTGTCAAATGTTACAACAAGTGCCTTATCTCACAATTTAGTAATAATGGCATAAACCACAGAACCAGAAGTTTCATCCATGGTATTTGTGCAAACTATGTTGTCTCAATCTTCTCCGGATCAGTCACCAGTAACCAGGGGAATGCAATAATTCTTTCTTTTATAAATTGTAATGTAATCTAATGAACCAGACCCCTAAGAGATGAGTGTAATTGTCATACTCCACTGGGAATCCTACTTGTCATGATGTATCTTAATATCTGAGTCAAAGGAGATCATCAGTCCAACCAAGCATTACATTCTTCTTCCCCACCTCCATTCCTTTTATCACCCTGGAATTTTTCTACTGAGATTTGCCCTAAATGGTCTGTAGTTTCCATAGCAATTCATCTAAACTATACATACATAAGTTAGTGAAGATATGTGACAGAGAAAATCATTATTCTTCGTAAGAAATAGTGATACTTGGTCTTGTAAAAATAAGGAATGTTGAGAATTATTAAATATAATGTTGGTCTAGGCATGGTGGCTCACCCTGTGATCCCTGTACTTTGAGAGGTTGAGGCAGGAGGATCCCTGAGGCCAGGAGTTTAAGACCAGCTTGGTCAATATAGTGAGAGACCCTGTCTTTACAAAATAGAAAAAAAAAAAAAAAAAAGGAAAAAACATGGTACAAAGTTCTAAAACTTAAAATTTCTCAGGCTGGGGGCGGTGACTCACGCCTGTAATCCCAGCACTTTGGGAGGCCGAGGCAGGCAGATCACAAGGTCAGGAGATCGAGACCATCCTGGTTAACACGGTGAAACCCTGTCTCTATAAAAATACAAAGAATTAGCCCGGCGTGGTGGCGGGCGCCTATAGTCCTGGCTGAGGCAAGAGAATGGCATGAACCAGGGAGGCGGAGCTTGCAGTGAGCCAAGATCGCGCCATTGCACTCCAGCCTGGGGAACAGAGCGAGACTCCGTCTCAAAAAAAAAAAAAAAAAAAAAAAAAATTCTCATCTGCTTGAGGGAGTAATAACATGATAATTACATCAGATCTCCAGGATGCTCAAGTAAACCATCCAGACTCTCAGCCATATATTTATCAAATTGTTTTGTAATGACATCTTTGTGCTGTGATTTCTGAAAATTCAGTAAAAGATGGAAAGTCATATTAGTGTGTAATGATTTTAATGAACTATGACTATGACATTTGCATTTAGAAGACATTCAGTGACTCTAAGTTGAACTGACAGTGGCATGACAATCTTGATAAAGAGATTATTAGTGGTTGGAAAAAAGTGCCAAAGCTAGCTTTGTGAAATGTCATACTTTCTCTATGTTTTAGCTTAGCAGCAGTACATTTGTGTATATATGTGTCTCCCTTCTTCTATCCCTTTCCTCGGGGAGCCCTGTGCACTGGTTGACAGAAAAAGGATGATAGAATCACCTGGTAAAGGGGTAAATAACAAAGCACAGAAAGTAGAAATGGGAATTGACTGAAGCACAGCTTTTGAAACCCCTGCGAATACACTGGGGGGAGTAACAGTGAAAGAATTAGGAGACAAGAATAACAGGAAGTTTCTCCTCCTGTCTCCTTGCTTCTCTCCCCACTAGAAATGAAGCTCTGTTAAAGGGAGGTCTTTTGTTCCCATACAAGGAGCCATATGGGTTTTGTTCCTATACAACCAGCACCTAGAGCAGAGCCTAACAATAGCTACGTAGTAAATATTTCATAAGTGCGTGAACAAGAGAACAAAAGTAGCACAGACAAAGCAGAATTTGAAGATTAGAGGATCAACTTAGCTAAGTAAATTGAGAACTCTTCTGCTAAAAGCGTCTGGTTGCTAATACAGGAAATGCCCCTCATTCCTATAGTAAATATGTATTAATTTGGGGTAAGCTTCACTCTATAAAGCACAATAAAATCACACTCCTCTAATACCTTCTTATCAACTGCCCAAACTAACAGTGCTGCAAAACACAAATGTAAATGATTGAAGTGATAAAGTTAAAACATTATCAAACAACAATTTAAAAATATTTGCTTAATTTTGTTGTTTATTCCTTGCTGGATTAGTAACTTCTTATGTACAGCAGTAGCTCATTCATCTTTGTTCCCTGGTAGTTCGCATTATCTGATTCAGAGTAGCCATGCATTTATTAATTTAATTGAACTGAATCCCAAGAAACATTCTCAGCAAAACATACACCCTGGTAGATCAAGTAAGGCCTCTCCTGATCTGTGAAAACAAAGGAAGATAGTGTTGTTATGTTGTTAAATCTTCTGTAAAACAGGTAACATTAGGAAATTCTTCCTCTAGTTTTAAAGAACGGTTGCATTGACACTAATTTGATTTTTTAAAATGTTTTACTTTATATAATCCCATCACTTGAGGCTTGCACTGCAAATCTGTCTTGTCAGACAACTGTTGCCACCCACTGCCTGTCAGCTTCTCAGAGGACGGTGACTTTGTCAGAGAAAAAGCATTTATACCTCTGATGATTCAATCAATTGATTTAGGAAAGCACCACTCCTAAAAGAGTACAGCTTCCAGACAATGAGAAAAGCTTGTACTCCAGTCCCTTGGGCTACAATTTGATTTGTGTTGAAAAATATTAGCGATATGATCCAACTGAGACTGGGGAGACTGGTACATGAGGCAACATAGCAGACATACACATTTTAAACAAAACAGTAACAGTGGCAGGTGAGATAATATATAGAAACATGGGATCTTAACCTGTTCTAATATATTTCAACGATAAGTAAATAATTCTGAGGGGATTATGGTCTAATCAGCTTTACACAGATAAGAAGTGGTAAGAATAAGACTGTGAATTAGAAGTTATACATCCTATGTGTTAGATTAAAAGAATACTTTCCTCTTAATTAAAGACTTTCAGACTAGAACCTTGAGAAGTCTGATGCTGTTCAATATGGTAGACACTAGTGTCATGTAATTGAAATTAATTATAAATTAATTAAATAAAATTTAAAATTCCATTCCTCAGTCACCTTAACCATATTTCAAATTTCCAATAACCATACTAGACGTTTGCTAAATACAGGATAGGGAAGGCACAGAACTTTCCCACTAGTGCAGAAGGCAATTTTGAACATCACACCTCTAAGATTTTGTTTGCCAGTAACTGATGCTTTTGATTTCATGCTCATCTCAAAGTATTAAGTAGTTCTGCACGTTCCTCAAACCTCATATATTTGATTTCCACATAGAATTTCACATAAAAATGATTTTAAAATAATTTAATATCACAGTAACTGTTTGACTTTGTTTCTGTTTCTCCTAGGATGGTCCCACAATCCTGCTTATAAATGATCTATCCTGCATTAGTTGATTGTTTATGGTATGTTGTTACATTGGTTTTCTAGGGCAGCTATCACAAAATAACACAAACTGAGTAGCTTAAAACAACAGAAATACAGTCTCAAAGTTCTGGAGGATGGAAGTCTAAAAGGAAGGTGTTAACAGGGCCATGCTGCCTCTGAAACCTGTAGGGGGATAATTTATTCTATGCCTCCTCCTAGTTTCCAGTAGTTCTCAGCAATCCTTGGCATTCTTCGGCTTGCAGTTGTAACACTTTACTCACACCCCTGCCTCCCTTGTCACATAGTCTTCTTTTCTCTTCTGTCTGTACCTCTTCATCTCTTGTTTACAAGGACACCAATCATATTGGATTAAGGGCCCACCCCACTAGTATGACCTCAACTTAACGAACCATACCTTCAATGATCCTATTTTCAAATAAGATCACATTCTGAGGTACTGGGGATTAGAACTTTGCATATCTTTTTGAGAGGACAAAATTCAACCCACAAGTGTTACTTACAAAATTTCTTATAGACTTTAATATATGTATTTTATATATATATTATGGTGTATATATATCATATGGTATATATAATATATAGTAATGAAAATGATCACTACACAACACGCGCCCAAAGCATTAAGGGAAAATTTTATATTTTAGTCAATTATACTAATTATTAATACGCGATATAATAATACACATACAATAAACATAGCCATATATTGTCTATATTATAGATATGATAATCTTTTCTTAAAACTATTAGTTTTTTATATTTATATAAAATATATACTTAATATATATATGGGTGTGTGTGCACGTGTGTGTGTATATGAAAATATAATAAATATACATATATATATTTCCACATAGTGACACACATCCAGAGTTAAATCACAAAATAAGGATCTGTAGAACTTCATCATAAAACAGATTTGCCATAATTAGCAAGTGTATTATTTATCCATATCATTCATAAAAACTGACATTAGTTCGGGCGCAGTAGCTCATACATGTAATCCAGGCACTTTAGGAGGCCGAGGTGGACAGATCAGGTGAGGTCAGGATTTCAAGACCAGCTTGGCCAACGTGGTGAAATGTTGTCTCTGCTAAAAATACAGAAATTAACCAGATGTGGTGGCTGGCACCTTTAATCCCAGCTGCTTGGGAGGCTGAGGTAGGAGAATCTCTTGAACCCAGGAGGCAGAGTTGGCAGTGAGTCGAGATTGCGCCATTGCACTCCAGTCTGAGCAACAGAGCCAGACTCAGTCTCAAAACAAACGAGCAAACAAAACCTGATGTGAATATAAATATAGTATTCTGTTTCAATATAAATACAAATGTTAAAAATATTTTATTTTAAAATAAATATAGACTCAGGGAATTATAAAATATATGTGGTAATGACCTGTGTAGTCTTTACCCAACCTCAATCAGTGTTAACATCTTGCATAGGATAGCACAATATCAAAACCCGGAAATTATTAGAAATTCAAAATATAGAGTTTATTCAGATTTCAGCAGTTATCCAGGAGCTCGTGTGCATGTGTGCGTGCATGCTCATGGAGCGCTGTGCAATTTTATTACATGTATAGCTGCATGTGCTCTCCATTAATCAGGATACTTAATGGTACTGCCACAGGACTTTCATATGCTTCTTCCTTTATAGCCACATCTTCTCCAGCCTGCCCCCAACCCAGCAACCACCATTCTGTCCCTGTCTCTATAATTCTGTGACTTAACAAATGTTATATAAATGGATTCATGCAATATGTATCACTTTGTAATTGGCTTTCTTCATTCATCTTATTTTCTTAATTTTCTGAAGTTCATCTTAATTTTCCTGAAGTTCATCCAAGTTATATGTGTCAATAGTTAGTTCCTTTTTATTGCTGAGGAGGATTCCATGATTTGCATGTTCCACTGCTTGTTTAACCATTCACCCATTGAAGAACATTCTAAGAGTTTCTTGTTTTTGGCAATTATGAATAAGGGTGCTATGAACATTTATGTATAAGTGACTGTATGTAAAAAACTTTCAGGGTGGGCTCAGTGGCTCACGCCTGTATTCCCAGCACTTTGTGAGGCTGAGGCAGGCCCATCACGAGGTCAGGAGTTCAAGACTAGCCTGGCCAACATAGTGAAACTCCGACTCTACTAAAAACAGAAAAAAATTAGCCGGGCGTGGTGGCACATGCCTGTAGTCCCAGCTACTCGGGAGGCTGAGGCAGGAGAATCGCTTGAACCCAGGAAGCGGAGGTTGCAGCGAGCTGAGATCGCGCCATTACACACTAGCCTGGGCGACAGTGTGAGAGACAGTCTTAAAAAAACAAACAAACAAACAAACCAAAACTTTCAGTTCTCTGGGATATTTGCCAACAGTGTAATTTCTGGGTCATATGTTAAGACTCTTTTTAGTCTTAAAAGTAGCTGTCAAACTCTTTTCTGAAGTTGCTGTACCATTTTACATCCAAACTAATAATGTGTGAGTCACCTAGTTTTGACACATTGTTGACAGCATTTGTGGTGTTATCACCATCTTTAAATTTATACATTCTGATAGGTGTGAGGTTTGTACTGATATCTTATTGTGCTTTAAATGTATTTTTCTTTTTCTTTCTTTCTTTTTTTTTTGAGACAGGGTTTTACTCTGTCACCCAGGTTGGAGTGTAGGCTCACAATCAGGGCTTACTATGGCCTTGAACTCTTGGGTTCAAGCAGTCCTGTTGCCTCAGCCTCCCATGTGGCTGGGAGTACGTACATGTGTAACCTTGCCCAGCTAACTTTTTAAAAAATTATTGCTTATAGAGACAGTGTTTTACTATGCTGCCCAAGCTGCTCTTGAATTCCTGGGCTCAAACGATCCTCCTGCTTTGTCTCTTCATGTATGTTGCTTATTTTCTAATTGTATTGAGTGATTTATTAATATTGAATTTTAAGAGTTCTTTACGCCTTCTACATGAGTCCTTTGTCAGATGTGGGATTTGAAAATATTTTCTCCTAGTCTATCATTTGTATTTTCATCTTAGGGTCTTTTACTGAGCAAAATGATTTACTTTCATAGGTTTAATTTATCAACTTTTCTGTTTATGGATCATACTCTTGGTGCTAAGTCTAAGAAACCTCTACCTTGTCCTAGGCCCTAAATATTTTCTTACCTTTTTAGAAGTTTTATATTTAATACATTATTCATTTTGAGTTAATTTTTATAAGGTGTCAGATTTAGATTCAGGTTTATTTTTTACCAATAATTGTACAATTGCTTCAACACCACTTGTTGAAAATACTTTCCCCCTAAATTGAGTTGTTTTTTACCCTCTGTCGACAAATAATTCTAGTTTCTCTGTTCTGTTTCACTGATCTGTGTGGTTATTCTTCCAGCACTACTACACTGGTTTGATTACTCTGGCTCTAAAATAAGCCATCATATTGTGTAGAATAGTTCCTCCCCCTTTATTCTTTTGTTTTTCACGTGTTTTGTCTATCCTAGAGAATGTCTATAGAAATTTTAGAGTAGGTTTGTCTGTGCCTACAAAACTCTTGCTGAGATTTAAGAATTGCATTAAGCCCACAAACCAATACAAGAATTGATATCTTTACTATGTTTTGCCTTCCAGTCAACACCGTATGCTTCCCCAAGTATTTAGGGATTCTTCTATTTCTTTCTTAAATATTGTGCGATTTTCATCATACAGATCCTGTATATTTTCAGTTAAATTTATATCTACTATTTAATCTTCTTTGGAACACTTATAAAGGGTTTGCATTTTAAATTTATTTGCACCTTTACATAAGAATGTAGTTGATTTATATGTGTTGATCTTGTATCTCATGACCAGATTGAATTAATTTGTTAGTTCTAGAAACTTTCTTTGTAGATTTCTTGGAAGTTTTTAATAGAACATCATGTCATCTGCAAATAGAGTTTTATTCTGTTTCAATCTGTATGGCTTTCATTTATTTTTCTTACCTAATTGTTTTCTATACATCTTCTAATAATATGTTGACTGATGGTAAAGGCAGACATCCTTGCTTTCTTCACTGTTTTAGAGATAAGGCATTTAGCCTTTTACTACTTGTATGATGTTAGCTATAGAATTTTGTAGATTCTCTTTATTAAATTGCATTCAGAGGCTGTACCGAGAGTTATGAGAAATTTTGTCCATTTTTGTCTACATAAGTTAATACAATTATTTGCACAATGACTCTTGATTGACTTTCACACTCTGAACCTGTCATGCCTATGGAATAAAGGCCACTAAGTCATGGTATATTATTCCTTGTGTACATTGCTGGGTTGAAAAGGCAAAAAGTAAATGAATAAATGAATAAATAAATAAAATAAAAAGTTGAGATTTGAATTCATGCCAGATTTTGTTCTGAATGTTTTCATTGTTGCTTCATTTTGCTTTTCTTTGCCTTTGATTTTGGTCCAAGGATAATTCTGATCTCTCATAAAATGGAGCCAGTGGAAGGCATTATGCATTATTGCATAGTGAAAGACATTATGCAAAATTGTTGTTAATTCTTTGAATATTTGGTAAAATTCTCCATTGAAAACATTTTGGCCTGGAGATTGGAGATTGCTTTTTCAGGATTTTTTAAAATTATGAATTCTTTTTTTTTATCTTTTTAAAAACATTTATTTAGGTTTAGGGTTACACATGCAGGTTTGTTATATAGGTAAACTTGTATCACACAACTTGTGCAGATTATTTTGTCAGCCAGGTACTAAGCCTAGTATCTAATAGTTATTGTTTCTGCTTCTCTTTCCTTCCACCCTCCACCCCCAAGTAGGACCCAGTGTCTGTTGTTCACTTCCTTGTGTTCATGAGTTCTCATAATTTAACTCCCCTTTAGAAGTGAGAACATGCGGTATTTGGTTTTCGGTTCCTGCGTTAGTTTACTAAGAATGATGGTGAATATCACTGATGAACATCAATGCAAAAATTCTCAGTAAGGCCAGGGGTGGTGGCTTATGCCTGTAATCTCAGCACTTTGGGAAACCAAGGTGGGCGGATCACAAGGTCAGGAGTTCGAGACCATCCTGGCCAACATGGTGAAGCCCTGTCTCTACTAAAAATACAAAAATTAGCTCAGCCTCGTGGCACGTACCTGTAATCTCAGCTACTTGGGAGGCTGAGGTGGGAGAATCACTTGAACCCGGGAGGCGGAGGTTGGAATGAGCTGAGATCCATCCACTGTACTCCAGTCTGGGAGACAGAGAGAGACTCCGTTTCAAAAAAAATAAAAATAAAAATAAATCCTCAATAAAATACTGGCAAACTGGATTCAGCAGCATATCAAAAAGCTTATCTACCATGGTCAAGTGAGCTTCATCCCCGAGATGGAAGGCTGGTTATACAAAATTTTTTTTAAAAACTTAGCCGGGCATAGTGGCGCATGCCTTTGGTCACAGCTACTCAGGAGGCTGAGCTGGGAGGATCGTTTGAGTCCAGGAAGTGAAGGCTGCAGTTAGCTGTGATTGGGCCACTGCACTCAGCATGGATGACACAGTGAGACTCTGTCTTAAAAAATAAAATGAAAATACAAAATAAATTTAAATATTGATGTGTACAGTTTAATGTATTTTCATTTTTCTGCCCAACTGCCTTGGCTAGAACATGCATTACAATTTTGAATAGAAGTGGCAAAAGTGAACATCCTTGTGTTATTCCTGATCTTAGGTTTCAAGCATTAAATAATTCACCACTAAATATTATGGTAGCCATGAGTTATTCATACATGCTGTTTATCATATTGAAGAATTCAAATATTTTTGTCATGAAAGGTTAATTTTCAGTTATGAGCTGTTATCAGTTCTTTATCCAAATACAGCTTACACAACTTATTTTTTCTATTGTATATTACACCTCTTTATATTATAGAACTAAAATAAAATTGAAAGTGTATTATATGTGAAATTGGTTTATAAATGTGAGAGAGGAGAATGCATATCTATTTATATGCTCTTTTATAATTACATAATAACCATTACCACTCTTTTTAAAAATACGCATTCAAATTACTGTCTGAGGTCCCATACTTTCAGACTAAAGAGCTTTAGAATTTATTTTCTGTCAAGCCTGAAAGCAATACATTCTGTTTTGTTTCTCTGAGAATATCTTACTTTGCTTTCCTTTAAAAGATAGTTTTGCTGGATATAAAATTATGGGTTAATAGTTATTTTCTTTCAGTATGTCATTCCACTGCCTTATGGCCTCCACTGTATATGATGATGCATCCACTGTTAATGTTGTTGCTATACGTATGGCTAACAATCATTTCTCTCTTGCTGTTAGGATGATTTTCTCTTTATCATTTGATTTTAACATTTTGCTGTGACATGTCTAGGTGTGGATATCTTGGCATTTATTTTATTTTATTGAGCTCCTTGGCTGTACATATTAATATTTCCTATAAAATTTGTGAAATTTTCTGCTGTTATTTCTGAAAATCTTCTGTCTTCTCTTTCTGTACTCCCTGTACACATTTTGGTGTACTTAATGATGTTCTACATTTATGTTAGCCTCTGTTCTTAGGCCTTTAGTCTCTTCCGTCTTATCTTTACATCAAATAATCATTATGCATCAATTTTCAAGTTCATTGATTCTACCTTCTGTCAATGTTAATCTACTCTTGAGCCTCTCTAATAAATTTTTTGTTCCAGTTTTGTATTTTCAACTTAGTAATCTTCACAATTTCACTTTTTTCCTTTTAATTTCCATCTCTTTATTCATATTCTCCTTTGATAAGACATTGTCATTATATCTTCCTTTATTTCATTAAGTATTTTTTCCTTTAGTTTTCTGAACATATTTATAATGACTGCTTTGAAGTCCTTTCTGTTCAATGCAACAACTGGGCTCTCTCACAAGCTTTTCTGCTGTTTGCTTTGTTTGCATTTCCAATTTATTTATTTATTTTGTTAAAAGCTGTATGTGTTAGATAGCTTAGTTTGGAAAATCTGAATACCCCTAAACAGAACTTATTGTTGCTGGCTTGTTTACTTTTGTTTAGTGATTTATCTGGATTGTTGTAGTGAAATATAATCCTCCCATACCATTAAGGCTTTAATATCACTACTCACTTGGTGTGGCCTTTGGTATTTTACAATCATTATGGAATGAGATTGGTTCTAGCAGGGCTCTCTTTGACTATTTCTTTGCATGAATTCTCTGTTAAGCTGTCTCTGTCGATGTAGCATCCAGTTGTTAGGCTCCCCTGACAGTTGACTGAATTTGCTATTATTTCAACAATGCCTTGGAGTAGAAATTATTCCACAGTCTGATCAAATTAAATGCTGGCCCCTCTGCAAGTATAGTATTTGATGCCTGTGTTTGTGGTTTATTGTGACACAAGGAAGGCTCTTGCTAAATGTCTCTTTCCCTTATACTCTCTGGTAAACTAGTTAGCCTACAACTTGCTTTGTTTCTATCATGGAGCTGCTAGCCTTAACTTAATTGCTTACAACCAAAATCTTCGTAGTTTTCAGGAATGCCATTAGGTTTGAATTTTCTCATGCTTTGTTTCAAATACTCTGTTCTTTTGAGGCTCATTTTGGAGATCTCTCTTCTTACAGTCAGTTTGTCCTCCTGGGAAAATACCTGGCTACTGCTCTGGAAGTAAAGGTGGGGAAAGTGACCCACTTTTCTCTGGGTGACACTCATGTTTGAAGAGCAGAACACTGAACTTGGATTGTAGACACTGGTGTTCTTGAATTTCATCTCCTTTCATTAACCTCCATCTTTCAAGTAAGCTATAGCATGGTTAATCACGGTCTCAGTATTTTCCATTTGTCTTGAATCACATAGATGCTCTGCTCTTCAAGTGGGCTGCTATGAACATAGAGTTTTATGGTTCAACATATCAGGTACTACTGGTTTCATGACATACAATTTAAGTAAAATAGTAAGTTTGTCCAACATGTTCAAGCGTTTAGTCTCTACTTGCACCCAGTAGCAAAGAAGCAGCTACTTTTATTTAAGTAAATCTTTCTGGCAGAAGATGATGTGAATATACTCCAAAGCACAGAAGAACTTGCTAGAAGCTCTTCCAGTAGCACTAGGACTATTGGTTTAATAGTGAAGTAGCAGGGCACCTGATATTGTCAACTGGACCTTTTATCAATCAAATTACTACCTCATTTTATTAATAATGAAGTATCTTATTCCATTAACAATGCTTATTTTAAAATTTTATAGCAGTATGCTCTGAACTTTAAATTTACTTACCTAAATTTCTATAAGTGACCTTCCTTCACACTTTACTCACTTCTCCCACAATCTTCTGTTCTATGTATAATTCTTCTAGACTTTGACTAATAAACTTAGCTACACTTGGTTTTAAAATTAAAAGAACAGATAAAATAACAGGTTTATAAACAAAATCTTAGGAGGATTTTAAAATAATAAATGNGCTTTAGAATTTATTTTCTGTCAAGCCTGAAAGCAATACATTCTGTTTTGTTTCTCTGAGAATATCTTACTTTGCTTTCCTTTAAAAAGATAGTTTTGCTGGATATAAAATTATGGGTTAATAGTTATTTTCTTTCAGTATGTCATTCCACTGCCTTATGGCCTCCACTGTATATGATGATGCATCCACTGTTAATGTTGTTGCTATACGTATGGCTAACAATCATTTCTCTCTTGCTGTTAGGATGATTTTCTCTTTATCATTTGATTTTAACATTTTTGCTGTGACATGTCTAGGTGTGGATATCTTGGCATTTATTTTATTTTTATTGAGCTCCTTGGCTGTACATATTAATATTTCCTATAAAATTTGTGAAATTTTCTGCTGTTATTTCTGAAAATCTTCTGTCTTCTCTTTCTGTACTCCCTGTACACATTTTGGTGTACTTAATGATGTTCTACATTTATGTTAGCCTCTGTTCTTAGGCCTTTAGTCTCTTCCGTCTTATCTTTACATCAAATAATCATTATGCATCAATTTTCAAGTTCATTGATTCTACCTTCTGTCAATGTTAATCTACTCTTGAGCCTCTCTAATAAATTTTTTGTTCCAGTTTTTGTATTTTTCAACTTAGTAATCTTCACAATTTCACTTTTTTCCTTTTTAATTTCCATCTCTTTATTCATATTCTCCTTTGATAAGACATTGTCATTATATCTTCCTTTATTTCATTAAGTATTTTTTCCTTTAGTTTTCTGAACATATTTATAATGACTGCTTTGAAGTCCTTTCTGTTCAATGCAACAACTGGGCTCTCTCACAAGCTTTTCTGCTGTTTGCTTTGTTTGCATTTCCAATTTATTTATTTATTTTGTTAAAAGCTGTATGTGTTAGATAGCTTAGTTTGGAAAATCTGAATACCCCTAAACAGAACTTATTGTTGCTGGCTTGTTTACTTTTGTTTAGTGATTTATCTGGATTGTTGTAGTGAAATATAATCCTCCCATACCATTAAGGCTTTAATATCACTACTCACTTGGTGTGGCCTTTGGTATTTTTACAATCATTATGGAATGAGATTGGTTCTAGCAGGGCTCTCTTTGACTATTTCTTTGCATGAATTCTCTGTTAAGCTGTCTCTGTCGATGTAGCATCCAGTTGTTAGGCTCCCCTGACAGTTGACTGAATTTGCTATTATTTCAACAATGCCTTGGAGTAGAAATTATTCCACAGTCTGATCAAATTAAATGCTGGCCCCTCTGCAAGTATAGTATTTGATGCCTGTGTTTGTGGTTTATTGTGACACAAGGAAGGCTCTTGCTAAATGTCTCTTTCCCTTATACTCTCTGGTAAACTAGTTAGCCTACAACTTGCTTTGTTTCTATCATGGAGCTGCTAGCCTTAACTTAATTGCTTACAACCAAAATCTTCGTAGTTTTCAGGAATGCCATTAGGTTTGAATTTTCTCATGCTTTGTTTCAAATACTCTGTTCTTTTGAGGCTCATTTTGGAGATCTCTCTTCTTACAGTCAGTTTGTCCTCCTGGGAAAAATACCTGGCTACTGCTCTGGAAGTAAAGGTGGGGAAAGTGACCCACTTTTCTCTGGGTGACACTCATGTTTGAAGAGCAGAACACTGAACTTGGATTGTAGACACTGGTGTTCTTGAATTTCATCTCCTTTCATTAACCTCCATCTTTCAAGTAAGCTATAGCATGGTTAATCACGGTCTCAGTATTTTCCATTTGTCTTGAATCACATAGATGCTCTGCTCTTCAAGTGGGCTGCTATGAACATAGAGTTTTATGGTTCAACATATCAGGTACTACTGGTTTCATGACATACAATTTAAGTAAAATAGTAAGTTTGTCCAACATGTTCAAGCGTTTAGTCTCTACTTGCACCCAGTAGCAAAGAAGCAGCTACTTTTTATTTAAGTAAATCTTTCTGGCAGAAGATGATGTGAATATACTCCAAAGCACAGAAGAACTTGCTAGAAGCTCTTCCAGTAGCACTAGGACTATTGGTTTAATAGTGAAGTAGCAGGGCACCTGATATTGTCAACTGGACCTTTTTATCAATCAAATTACTACCTCATTTTATTAATAATGAAGTATCTTATTCCATTAACAATGCTTATTTTAAAATTTTATAGCAGTATGCTCTGAACTTTAAATTTACTTACCTAAATTTCTATAAGTGACCTTCCTTCACACTTTACTCACTTCTCCCACAATCTTCTGTTCTATGTATAATTCTTCTAGACTTTGACTAATAAACTTAGCTACACTTGGTTTTTAAAAATTAAAAGAACAGATAAAAATAACAGGTTTATAAACAAAAATCTTAGGAGGATTTTAAAATAATAAATGTTTTAAAGAGCAAAAATTCAACTAAGAAAGTTTCTGAGATAATTCAAAAAAAATTCTAAATGACATACATCAGCACTACAACCACAATAAATACATTCATTTTTCCATTATGATTATCTTTAAAGCAGTATGATTTTTGTGGTTGGTGATTCTCAGTCCAAATAACTATTATTAATAATATTAGCAAAAATAGAAAATTGGCCAATAATGGATGGAGAGATTAGATAGAATTGGATAACACAATGTACAATTTATGCATAATATATTAGAGTAAGAGAATTCAAAGATAAAGATGTCATGTCAGATAATGTGGGAAGCAGGAATTCATCAAACAATTTAAAAAGTTTCAATAAAATTGTAGTTATTTTCAGCATTGAATGGTATAATTCTTTTTTTTTTTAATTTTTTTTATTATACTTTAAGTTCTAGGGTACATGTGCATAATGTGCAGGTTTGTTACATATGTATACTTGTGCCATGTTGGTGTGCTGCACCCATCAACTCGTCAGCACCCATCAACTCGTCATTTACATCAGGTATAACTCCCAATGCCATCCCTCCCCCCTCCCCCCTCCCCGTGATAGGCCTCACTGTGTGATGTTCCCCTTCCCTTCTTCTTATTTGAAGAATTAATCTCAAGACAGAAATATGAATGATCATCCTATATTGCTGTAGGATACCATAAATACAACATTCTTTATTTCATATGAGCATGCTTCTTGTGATAAGACTAATAGGTAAAGAACATACCATCTCTATAAGTCACTAAAAGACTATGTATATTAATTTAGAGTTTAATAATAGATGAAAGATTAATTTTTAATATAACAAACATCATGTTTACATAAGCAATTACATTTACATTGAAATGGCAAATATTTTAAAAAGACATTATCTATTCAAATATTCATTATGTGTCTATTAGCTCTAATACATTAGAGAATTAGGGAATATTAAATAGAAAACACCTGCCTGAATGTTTCTACTTTTAATTATCACAGTTTAATAACATCAAGGCATGCAATTTGCCATGATTTGAGAATCTCAAAAAGTTAAACATAGAGAACAAAAAAAGAGGGCAAGAGTTGAAAAAAATAGCAGTTCAATCGTCTCTCATATATTTAGTGACTGCCTAATGTGTACCTCCCACATGCAGAGCCTTGTTCTGGATGTGGTATAAATGAAACAGACAAAAATCCCGTCTTATTAAATTGCATTATTTGTATGTGTTGAATGGGGTGATGTAGGTAATAAAATTAAACCTATAACATGCTAAATGTCTATAAAATATGGAAATGAATAAGCAGCAGGTTTGAATAGGCATATTTTGGATATTGTGGAAGGTGATTTCCAATTTTGCGTAAAGTAATAGGAATTCTCACTGGTAAGCAGACATTTGAAGAAGGTAAAGAGATCATGCATGAGGATATCTGGGGAATGTGTATTTTCAGTGGAAGAAAGAGCAAATATAAAAGTCAGGGGTGTGTATGTTCCTTTAAGAGAAGAGAAGGGAAGTTACATAACTGGAAAGAAATGAGTGAGGGAGAAAGATGCAAGAAAGGTGATCAGGTGTTTGGAGAACTAACGAGATGCTACATCATAACAGTTCCATGTAGAGTTTTTTGTTTTGTTTTGTTTTTTTGAGATGGAGTCTTGCTCTGTCGCCCATGCTGGAGTGCAGTGGCGCGATCTGGACTCACTGCAACCACCACTTCCTGGGTTCAAGTGACTATCTGCCTTAGCCTCTGGAGTAGCTGGGATTATAGGCACCTGCAACCACGCCCAGGCACCTGCAACCACGCCCAGGTTTTTGTTTTTGTTTTTTTATGATTTTTAGTAGAGACGGGGTTTCACAATGTTGGTCAGGCTGGTCTCAGACTCTTGGCCTCAGGTGATCCGCCCACCTCGGACTCCCAAAGTGCTGGTATTACAGGCATGAGCCACCGCGGCCAGTGGAGACGATGTTAAGGTTTTTTTTTTTTTTGAGACGGAGTCTCGCTCTAGCCCTGGCTGGAGTGCAGTGGCCGGATCTCGGCTCACTGCAAGCTCCGCCTCCCGGGTTTACGCCATTCTCCTGTCTCAGCCTCCGGAGTAGCTGGGACTACAGGCGCCCGCCACCTCGCCCGGCTAGTTTTTTGTATTTTTTAGTAGAGACGGGGTTTCACCATGTTAGCCAGGATGGTCTCAATCTCCTGACCTCGTGATCCGCCCGTCTCGGCCTCCCAGAGTGCTGGGATTACAGGCTTGAGCCACCGCGCCCGGCCTAAGAAGGTTTTATAATCAGAGAAGTAGACCCAGAAAAACGGAGACTCCCATCTCCTACCTTATCCTACTTGTAAAACTAGAGCGTCACTTCAAGAGTAGAAGGCAACAATCTTCACCACCAGCTCAAGAGCTGTGGCCCAGATATTTTGCAGGTAATAATAACGGAGAGAGAAGTGAGTAATAAGAAAAAACAAAAGCAACAGATTATTCCTATAAAAACACTGAGTTAACTCAGATTATTCTTATAAAAACCCTTATTTGAAACAGAAGGTGAAGAAATTCAAGACTACGATAATCGCTTTAAAACAGTAGATATTCTAGTGATAGTCAAGTGAAAATAAGCTGGTGGCTCTATGTGGGCAAAAAGTTCAATCTTAGGGCAGCCAATTTGCCAGAGATAAGCAGAAAAAGAGACAGTGAAATAAAGCAAGGTCAGACCAAATCTGTAAAGCAGAGACCAAAATGATATCTGCAAAGGAGTCTGAATTTAACTGGAGCATACTGTGGAGAAACTAGTTTCCCAGATAATAATAACATCTGGGATAACAGTAAAATTCTTGAAACCAATAACAAATTCAGTCAGCAATTAGTAGAGACAAACAGGTGGGTGTAATGTCAAAGAGACAGACAGGTTAACAGAAAGATCAGGCAAACTAATAGTCAAAGAAAGCCCTTCTAAAACCAATATCAATCCCAAGATTACTATACACATGCCCAATGCTGTGCTCACTGAGGTGTGATACCAAGGTTTCACAACGTGTGGGATTTATATTTCACTACAGTAGTCCAGCAAGGTCACTAAACAAATAAACAGGAATGGAATAATAAAAAAAGGATTAGGGAGAGAGAATATTCAGAGTTGCCACAATGTCTTATCCAAAATGACCTGATTTTAACAAAAAATATGATACATGCAAAGAAACAACAACAAAAAAATGTGTCCCATACAAGATAAAAAATCATGCAGCCCAAATAACCGACCTATTAGAGGGTCCAGTTGTTACATTTAATCGGCAAAGCTTCAAAGAAGCCATTATAAATGTGTTCAAAGAATTAATTGAAATTGTTTAAAGACTAAAGGAAGACAAGCGGTCAATGGCTTATCAAAAATATAATATCTGTAAAAAGGTAGAATTGATATAAAGAAACAAATAGAATTCTGTGTTTTAAAATCATAATAAAGAAAAATATTTTTCCTGGAGTAGTTCAACAGAAGATCTGAACTGCTAGAAGACAGAATCAATGCCCTTGAAGATAGATGGATAAAGACTCCAAAATCCAAAGGAAAGAATTATTTTTAAAATGCAATAGACTTCAGAAAAATGTGGGATACTAACACATACATGCTAACACATATTTAATTATACTAACACACATATAATTCATTAGCATAGAAGAGGAAGAAGTGAAAAGAAAGGAACAGAAAATTTATTAAAAATTTCAATGGCTGACCACTCCCCAAACTTAATAAAAAATAATATTCTAAACATTGAAAACATTCAGTGATCCCCAGTTACATAAACTAGAAGAGATCAAAACCCAGACATGTCATAGTAAAAATATTAAAAGACAAAAACAAATAGACTTTTTTTTTTTTTTTTTTTTTTT
>NW_016803282.1:638365-671148 GCF_001698545.2 Rhinopithecus bieti | reverse complement strand
TTTTTTTTGAGATAGAGTCTCACTTGGTTGCACAGGCTGGAGTACAGTGGCACAATCTCAGTTCACCGGCAACCTCCACCTCCCAGGCTCAAGCAATTCTCCTGCCTCAGCTTCCAAGCAGCTGGGATTACAGGCACACACCACTACCACCTGGCTAATTTATTTTATTTTTAATAGAGACAGGGTTTCTCTATGTTGGCCAGGCTGGTCTTGAACCCCTGACCTCAAATGATCCACCCACCTTGGCCTCCCAAAATGCTGGCTTTACAGGCGTGAGGCACGACACCCAGCCAAACAGACAATTTTGAAAGTAGTGAGAGATTAACACATTACATTTATGGGAATCTCAGTAAGAATTCTATCATATTACCATCAAAAACAATGAAGTTTAATAGGTAATGAGATGACATATTCTAATTGCTAAAATAAAAAAATTCAATCAACAATCTAACATTCGGAAACTTCATCTTTCGTAAATGAAGGTCAAATGAAGACCTTACCAGAGAAACAAAAATTGAGAGAATTTCTTGATAGCAAATGCACCTTACAAAAATGCTAAACAAATTTCTTTAGTGACCATAGCAAAAATTTCAATACATACATACACACACACACACACACACAGGTGCACACAAAATGCCAACAATGATAATTATGCAATTAAGAAGACATTGTAAATGCCTATATCTTCTCTTTTCCTCTTTTTAACTGAAACAAAATAATTTGTTTTAAAATGTGTATTTTATTGCAGACCTACCACATATAGTTATGCAACATATTTGACAATGAAAGTGGAAAGGATGTCCCTGTATTGCAATGAGAAAAAGCATTAACTCCATAGAAACCTATAAAGACAAACAGAAATAGTAAATAAGGACATTTTTTGTAACAATAAATATATGTACTTCCCCTTTTTTCTCTTATTTAAAAAAACACAAAATTATGTAAAGTAATAATTAGTATTAGGCTTTTTTATGAATATTTAAAAAAGCACAAAATAAGGAAACAGTAGTGAGAGTTACATAGGACTGACATATCTGTATCTCCCTAAAATTTAGTTAGTATAAATCTGAAGTTCATTCTAATAAGTTAAGATGTATATGGTAAGCCCCAGAGCAACAACAACAAAAACAATTTTTAAAAAGTGAAATTAGCGTTAAAGGAATTTAAATGTTACCCCAGGAAATATTCACTTAATTCCAAAGAAAGCAGTAAATGAGGCATAGAGAAACAGGATACACATGAGACCTCTAAAAAATAGCATAGAAGATTTAAATCCAACTACAGCAATAATACATTTAATGTAAATGGATAAACAATCAAAATACAGATATAGTCTGATGAGAGTATAAAGAGAGATCCAAATATGTGGCGTTTAAAGGAGACAAATTTCAGATTGAAAAATTCAAATAGATAATAAAAGAAGGAAAAAAATTGTGCAAAAAGCTTCTGTAAGAAAGCTGGAGTAGCTCTGGTAATGTCAGACAAATTAGACTTAATAAAAAGAAAAAGTGTTACTAAAGTGTATCTCTTTAAAAGTAAGTGCTGTACTTTTTCTCACATTTCACTAGACATGGTTCACTGCCCCTCCCGCAGCAGTGAGAGTCTTATTCTCTTTTGGCAGCAATATATTGATGTGTGTTTTGCCGATGAAGATGAGATTATTTGCCATCCACTCCTCAGGTTTTGCTTTTACTCCTCCTAGAAGCAATGGAACCTTGCCTGTTCCCTGGGGGTGAGACAGATGACTGCCCATACCCTAATTACTTAATATTTTTGCTTCTTAGGACAGAAGAGTAAGGGCAAGGGGACAAGACCCATCTCCCCAAATCAGCTGATCCCCACTTGCACACCACACTACCAACAAAGCTAGCCATTTCTGGTCTCCCACCCTGCCTTTTTCTAAGCACATGGTGAAGATCCGTGGAAAACATTTTGTGAGTATAAACTCTTCCTGTGTCTGAGGCCCCTAGTCTTTCCAAACTGATAAGCTAGCCTAGACATTCCCTTGAAGAAGTTTTTAAAATGTTAGCTGATTTCATTTTACATTCATTCATGTAGGCCACTTCTTTCTCCTGTGCTATGCCAAGGGTGAAATTATTTCTTGTTCCTCATTGGAAATGAGTTTACCTGGTGAACTTGTAACCCCACCTGTCTAAAGAGGCTCAAGTAACAATATGATTTTGTGGATTTTCCAGCTTTTCTGCTAGAGTGTGTGTGTATGGGGAGGGCATGGCTTTCTTTGCAGCTTTGTTCTTTCTAAGCCATGTAAGAATCTCTGTATTATTTTTGCAGCATAGTATTAGCATTTTCGTTATTTAGAGAATCTGCAGATTGTACAGATCTCAATTTGATTTCATCTTTAAAGTGACATTTGTTAATATTTTTTAGATATACATGCTTATATATCTGTTCACATATATATTACTTGTTAAGTAATTGAAATTTTTCTCAGTTTATTCCAACGAACTGAGACTGATTTCTATAGTTTCCCTTTGTTGAATTGGTGTTTGTAATTGATTTAAAATATATTTTAGTAATTGTGAAATATATCAGGGAAGTGATTTTAATGCATATACATGTGTATGTATATGTATATTTATTTGAGCTCAGTATTACATTATTGAGTTTGTATATAAGTACATATCCTAATTTACTTGATCTTGCAGCATCTCCAGAGTGAAAGTCCATTGACTTTGTGTTTCTTTGATTTCTCCTTACCAAGATTGGTAGTCTGTGTTTTTATCTATTTGAATGCTATGAGAGATGTGAGATCCTGTGATTCATAGTCATTCTACAGATTTATACAGGAATCCTATATTATAATAATTTTTATGTAACTCACTATCATGGTTCTAGATTTAATATGCATTCCAAAATACTAATGGGATATGTTTAAATATTAAAACTCCATCCTCCAATGTCCCTAGATGTATTTTCACTTTTGTATACTCAAATTAAAACACACACATACACACACACACATACACACACTCCCAGTTAGGTGTTTACTTGCTTTAAAGTGGAAAACTGCATGGCATATGGCAGATTTGCACCGAAATAGATGAATTAAAAATATTTCTATCAGCAAGCAACTTTTAAAAATGCTATAAAATTAACATGCTATGTGTTAGTAACTTATCAATATATTCACTCTTGCTCAACTTATAACAATTACCCTACAGAATAATTAATGTTTGAAGATAATGTTTATTAATAAAGATAAAATGATAAATTATACTTTATAAGATCAAATGTTGATATTTTGGGTACTCTTTGTTAATAGTTCTGAAAGGACAGAAACTGAAGAGCAGAAGTAGTTTAAAAGCGGGTGGGGCCAGGCCCCGTGGCTCAACCCTGTAATCCCAGCACTTTGGTAGGCCCAGGCAGGTGGATCACGAGGTCAGGAGCTCGAGACTATCGTGGCTAACATGGTGAAACCCCGTCTCTACTAAAAATACAAAAAAAAGAAAGAAAAAAAAAATTAGCAGAGCGTGGTGGCATATGCCTGTAGTCCCAGCTAATCAGGAGGCTGTGTTAGGAGACTGGCATGAATCTGGGAAGCAGAGGTTGCAGTGAGCCGAGATTGTGCCACCGCACTCCAGTCTGGGCGACAGAGCAAGACTCCATCTCAAAACAAAACAAAAAAAAACAAAACAAAACAAAACAAAACAAACAAACAAAAAAAAAACAGCTGTATGAGCAGAGTATGTCAATATTTAACCTTTTTTTTTTTTTTTTTTCTTTTGAGAGAGAGTATCACTCTGTCACAAGGCTGGAGTGCAGTGGCGTGATCTTGGCTCACTGCAACCTCCGCATTCCAGATTGAAACTATTCTCCTGCCTCAGCCTCCCGAATAGCCAGGATCACAGACTCGCACCACCACGACCAGCTAATTTTTGTATTTTTAGTAGAGACCGGGTTTCACCATGTTGGGCAGGATGGTCTCGTTCTCTTGACCTTGTGATCCACTTGCCTTGGCTTCCCAAAGTGCTGGGAATACAGGCGTGAGCCACCGCGTCCTGCCATATTTAACCGTTTTTAAAGAGCTATATTTTCTCACATATCTGCTTTGATTATCATGAGATATTTTATTTGGACTTTGTAACTTTGAAAAAGTTTATGGGTCCAGGTGTAAAATAACACTGTTCATTTTAATTGAAATACAAAAAGTATCTTGAATAATGAATATTTGAATAATTATTGAATATTTGAATAACTGAGTAATTGTCCACTTAAATAATGTGGACATTTTTCCAATTGAAATATCAATATTCTTTTGATACTGAGGTGATTTTGATTCTTCTTCTAAAAAGGGGGAAAATGTGTATTTAGAGACAGTCTTTCAATACATTTACAAAATGTCAAAACAGAATATGTTTAGTATTTTGGTGTGTTCTTTGTCAATTTCAGCCAAATTTGATTACAGCCTTGAAAACAAGTTCCAAAATAGAGAATTTTATTATTGGTAAACTCTAGTATAAAAGAACAACTGTTAAAACTTTCCAGTTCACCAACTGTAGCTGTAAATTACTGTAAAATAGCTGTGCAGTGTCCACTAAATACCACAGAGACAGGTTCATTTTGCCACTGAATATTACTGAAAAGCTAAGTGCTTTTCCATTTACCAACAGGACTATGCAATTTATAAAGGCAAACAAACAAAAAGCTATGCTCATATGGTGAAGATTTAGTCTCCTAGAAAGTCGGGAAAATTTACCAGGACTTAAGACAGCAGATGAGAATTTCTATGGCATGAATTTCAGAATACATTTCTGCCTCTAAAGTTTCTCAGGAGAGGTAAATGATATTAGACTGTGATTGAAAGAAAAGTAGACATAGATATTTGGTAGGTGCTTCCTTTGTTCTCTTTGCCCGTTCATAGCGAAACATGCTAAATGTAGCAAGTGAAAATAGAAGAGCCCCTTAAGAGTTCTTAAAATTGCAACATTGGGTTGTACATTTTTATTTCATTTTATTGGTTTTCATAAATAGTGAAAACATCATACAAAGATGTTTTCCTGAATATCAACATTGTTTTCATCTTTTTCTGTCTTCGGATATTTACACAATATAATAATTTGTCAGGTAGTATTAAACATATTGTTTTATCATGTAAAATCTTGATTAGTAAAATTCAACTGAATTGATTTCGTAAAGTAAAATTCTGTGAATAACTTTTGAGTGGGAATCAGAAAGGTTATTAGGCCCTAAATCGCAAATATTTTAAGTGCTTCAACTTTACATGGATATAATTAGACAGAAGGTAGAATGACCCCTAAAAACTACATTATTTGCTGTATATGATGACACTTCCCTGAGCATATATCCATTGCCCTATATTTCCATTTAGTTTGTCCCTTATCCAGATCTTCATTTGGTCACCCGAATTTAGTTCTCCTTCAAGGCTTTCTTATTTCTATCAACGGTGTCATATTTTAGTCTTATCATTTTTGTCCCTTTTATGATCCATATTTATTCAGTTGCTACTTCAGGTATGGTTCCTTAACAAGTCTTATTTTTTAAAATATGCTTGCAATGTAATTGTCGTGCCTTAAAGATCATAAACTCACATTTTTGCAAAAGTTACCTAAGTAATTCCATTTCCCTCGGTTTCCCTAGTCTTCAGTTAAATTTTCATTCCACTAAAAAAGATCATACATTTTAAAAATATTGTTTTCACTATCATTTCTCTTTTTAGAAGTTCGTTATTCAGTATCTACAGAAGCAGTGAAAATTATGGTTAGGTCTCTATTGCCTGGATTAATTCTAAGTTTTAAACTAGTTTCAATCTTCACCTCTCTCCCTTAAAACTGTTTACGACCTACATTCTTGTCTTACCTATATCAACAATTTTAAAAATAAATAATTTACATCTTTCAGTTTTGCTCTATGACCGCCCCACATCGTATTTCCATGTTTGCTTTCATACCTTTACTCATTCCATGCCTGTCATTGATATAATTTCATTTTTTTTTCTTTTGTCTGTTAACAATATACTCTTTGGGGCCATGCGTGGTGGCTCACGCCTGTAATCCCAGCACTTTGGGAGGCCAAGGTGATTGCATCACGAGGTCAAGAGATTGAGACCATCCTGGCCAACATGGTGAAACCCCGCCTTAACTAAAAATTCAAAAATTAGTCGGGCATGGTGACGAGTGCCGATAATCCCAGCTACTGGGGAGGCTGAGGCAGGAGAATCACTTGAACCCAGGAGGTTGCAGTGAGCCAAGATTGCACCACTGCACTGCAGCCTGGCGACAGAACAAAAACAAACGAACAAAACAAATCTATTCTTTGGGGTTATAGCTTCTTTTTTAAAATTTATTATTTATTTATTTTTGTTTTTGAGATAGAGTCTCGCTCTGTGGCCCAGGCTAGAGTGCAGTGGCGCAATCTCGGCTCACTGCAAGCTCTGCCTCCCGGGTTCCGGGTTCCAGCGATTCTCCTGCCTCAGCCTCCCAAATAGCTGGGATTACAGGCACCCACCACACTGGCAATTTTTTTTTTTTCTTTTCTTTTCTTTTCTTTTTTTTTTTTTTTTTAGCAGAGATGGGCTTTCACCATGTTGGCCAAGCTATTCTCAAACTCCTGACCTCAAGTGATCCGCCACACCCGCTCTGTTTTGCATGTTTTTGTTTTGTTTTGTTTTGAGACAGAGCTTCACTCTGTCGCCCAGGCTGGAGTGCAGTGGCGCGATCTCAGCTCACTGCAAGCTCCGCCTCCCGAGTACACGCCATTCTCCTGCCTCGGCCTCCGGAGTAGCTGGGACTACAGCCGTGTGCCACCACGCCTGCCTAATTTTTTTTTGTATTTTTAGTAGAGAAGGGGTTTCACCGTGTTAGCCAGGATGGTCTCGTTCTCCTGACCTCATGATCCACCCGCCTCGGCCTCCCAAAGTGCTGGGATTACAAGGTGTGAGCCACCGCGCCCAGCCTATAGCTTATTTTTAAAGCAGTTTACTCATCATTTTATCCTAGTTTTTCTTCACTTTCACTTTTTATACACACCCACATTATTGCTAATATGAGTATTTACAGTACACTTCAATCAGGGTATGCATAGGATCATACTGATTCCCTGTATGCTATTTCTTACTCAACCTTTTACCTTGTCTTTGAAGAAATATCAACTTCAGATATAATTGTAACATATGTATTCATCTGATTTTTTTAAAGCTCACAAATATCAGTATTTTAACAATCAGAATGTTTTTAAAAAGTGACTCAGTATTTGTGTGATTAATGCTGTAAGATCATGGAAAGGAAAGCCTACTCTTTTGAGTATAATTTTGATATTCCAGTCCAATATTTTCATTGAATACACAAGAAAAGAAGATATTCTATAAAAAGAGACATCATGTAAAGAATATATGCCTTGCTGCAAATATTGAATAATCAAGGGATATCCAATTTAGATTTTATATAAAAAGACAAACTAACTTCTCTTTCCTTGATTGATCTCAGTTTACTTTACCTTCACCTGATTTCATCACTTTCAGAATAATGCAGAGCACCACACTATATCTGAAGCATTGAGAGGAATTTTTAAAAAATGGTATGCATATTAAATCATTGACTGAACTCTTAAGGGTTAAAATGTAAGAGGTTTATTCTCCTTTTATCAAGCAATGTCTACAGACAGAGCATCCACATGGTGTAAGTTACAAAAGAAGGATGTATGCAAAAGACTTACATGAAATCATTAAGTCACAGACACTTTATATGGTTCATGTTCACAAGGAAGAAAATTACTAAAAAGTAAAGCAGATTCAATAAGTAGAAACATAAGCTGATTTTTGTGGTTTATTAAATCCACCTCGCATAATGTTTCTGCTAAGAAGAAATCTACTGTATCACACAGCTCAGGATGCTATATACACGTAAGATATTACACACTATAAAATTTCAGGTTTCTAAGCAGTTTTACACAATTTAAACTTGAGTAAAATTTGTATATTTAAAAAAGATCTTATTGGATTACCTTAAGTAAGTGGAGGTCATTTCAACAGCCCATTAACATTTTTTGCAACAATAAAAACAAAAATAAGTACAAAGATTTTCAAAACATGTAAGCTATTACTTTAAGCCTGGATAACTATCTGCTTATTTTAATAAACCAGCTCTCTAGTTTTAATCTACTTCTGCTGGCCTTCTCATTTCCTCTTAAAACAAAAGAGAAGCAACATTTTTTACTTCTCTACAGTGTCTCAAGTAGGAGGATTAGTTAGGTTTCAAACTACAGCACATAGTGAGAAGGTGCTTCTGGGATTACATAAGAGATGAATAAAATAAACCATTTGGGGAAATTATTTTGAATAAAGGTTTTTGATACATTATATTTAAATAGCAAAAACAATGGAGAACTACATCTTTAATTACCATTGTGGTGCTACCCCTTTATTCCCAACTTACATTACTAATTCTTCTAAGCCACTAATACCTCATCAATTCTCTTGCCAGTTTTCTTTTCCTAGGTGTTAATTTCCCTATATATGGTTTACTTTAGCAGACAAAAGTAATGTTTCCTTTTTTACAACCGAAAGTTCCTGATGATGAACCATTGGACTATATGAAAAGAAACAATCTATTAATAAATAATCTGTTCTGCTAGTAATAAACATCTGTAGGCAGTTGACATCCCAGACAAACTTGCATTAAAAATATAATGCGCTCTAGTGATTGAAAGCAAAATGAGTAGATAGATTGCAAATATTTTGACTGTAATTATTTTCCTCCCTTCCTTCCCACTTTCTATAGCATGCTGCAGATTATACAGTAAATGTCAACTAGAAGTTGACACCTGTGTACAAGCTAAGGCCAACTTATGCCTTCAATTGATAGTTCACTGAGGGTTAAACAAAAGACTGAAGGCAGGTTTTGGCTCAAGAGATGTTTTTTAACAACAAGAGATTTATAGTTATGAGGGCATTTAGTATGCAGGTTTTAGTCTTCCTTTTCCTCCTATGACATTCCCTTCAAGGCACAAAATATTATAAACAGTGGTCAGGACCAAATATTTTGAATTAAGAATTTTAAGGTTCCACAACACCTTTTATTTCTTGTTTAATCATACCAAAAGGACAGAGAAAAAAATAAACTACCCTCAAAATGAAATAATGCTTACGTCATCTGAAATTCCCTGCAGTTTAGTTTTTTAAATGATTTAAATCCTACTTTATTGTTTAAAGCATAATTTACACATTTGATTCTTGTGACTGATGTGATTTCTCATTCAATAGTGTGCTAAGTATTTCTAATTAACCACTATTCTTAATTGTGTATGTCTTAGTCAAAAACAACTTATTTTATTTGGGCCAAGTAAATTTTGTCTGACTAGGTTATAAACTTGGAAAGTTAAGTTGTAAATTTAAACAGTGGATTAAGTGCAATGTATTGTAAAATGCTTCATCCAATAATTGTATCATAGGGTTTTTAGGCATCTCCAACCCAAATGACTGTATTTCCTTTCTCAACTTCAGTGATCTCACAGTTTAATTTATTGAGTCGTCCATCTAGGATAAAGAGAGAGTCCTTGGAAGGTGTCATCAGGTATTGACCAAACAAGCCACTGTCCTGGATTTGCCTGTTTTTCTGGTTCCAAGGCCATTCTTCTGCCTTGAGTGGTTCCTTGAGACTCTTTATCATCTTGACCTTCCCAGAAGAGAGCTCCACAAAGAGCACATCAGTTTGTGTGCTTGAACTACCGTAGATGTTATATTGGTGGGCTTCAGTAAAGGATGGTTGAAATGCCAGATCAGATATGTGCAGATTTGTGTGAATATCAAAAGCCTCCTGTATTTCTCCTCTGATGGTAATGTACTGAACCCTTACAAGACCTTTCACATCATTAATGCTGACAAGGTAGTGGCCATCTGGAGAAACATATGGAGTGCCTGTCACATCACTATTGAACCCAATCACTGAGTCAGTTACACCGTCTACCATGACCTGTGGGGAAACTGCTCCGGTGCTGTCAGGTTTGCAGCCAATGAAGTAGTAGCCTCCCAAGTGTGTATATGCCAATGACTGAGGAACGCACTTATAGTCCTTCAAGTTAATTGTCTTGATGTATGACATGGTTTCAAGATCCATTTTTTGTAATGCAGCTTCATCTTTATGAAGAACAAATCCAAACCTGAAAAAAATGAAAATCAGAGTTAGACTGGAAACAATGGAGGTTTTAGCCATAGATACAGGTGGAAAGGTCCATCACAAGCCCAGGCTCTAATTGTCAGGCAAGGCAGCAATTTGTGTTACACTTGTGCTAGAATTAATCTGTAGATTGTGCCACTCTCCTTCTTTCTCTAGGTCATTCTTTTGTTACATCCAAATCATCATAACTCATGCTGTAGAAAGAAAAATAATTAAAAACAATAAATCTAGTTAATTGCAGCAACAAATTTTGCTTTTAACATGGAGGGAAAGAAGAAGTATACATTATTCTGTATGTCTCTAAACCATCTGATATTAAATAAGCTTGGTTAACTATTGCCAGATCCAGCAAGAGTAAAAGACTTGAACATATATTGGTTTCACTCATTTCACTTACTTCTTATATTGTTTTTTGACCATTAAATAAATCTGACACTCATCATTATTTAGATAAACTTAAGTATAACATTTTTCAACCTTTCCATATTTATATTGTGATTTTAATGATATGCCTGCATTTTATTTGTTATCCTATATTGAATAAAGAACTTTATTTTATATTAAAGCCAATTAAACAATTTTGTTTGTTTGTTTTGTTGATCTTAAATTTGTTCAGAACTTTTCAAAGCATATTTGCTAAATATTGCTTGAGAATTATCAGAGATACCTGTGGCAAACATAAATATATTTTTAAACTCACCTAGAACACAAGCAACTTTCTAGCAAAGATAAGTTAAACAAGATACAATGAGATAGAAACTATTAAATAAAATTATATCCAAAGTAGATATTGGCCAGCAGAATTGTAAAGGACTTTTATTTATGTTTGCATTAATAATATTGATTGTCACCTCCTAATAGTTCTAAAAGCTCATAAAAAAGAGAAATATTTTTCCATTCACTGTGTTCATAAGTAATATAATGAAATTATCTTATTATGAGTATTAAGATAAAGCAAAACAAAAACTCTGAAGGGAGCCAATTATGTTACCATCACCTGTGTAATTATCTTTATGCTAATTATCACACAGTTTTATTTATGTAAAAAAATGACCATTTCCACACATAGTACAAAATATGGTGCAATCAGAGTAATATCTCTTTAGAATTTCAAATGTAAGCCTTTAGCAAGCTCAAAAATATAAATAAACATATATTAAATATCATAGAAAAATAAAATAAATATTCTCAAAATCAGTCCTGCTTTGCAATTGCAAAAGAAAGGGAGTTCCTAAGCACAGATGTTTTATGAAAATAGACATAAAATTGTAATTGCTTCCATTCTTCTTACATTAAATATAGTTGACAAACCATTTAATAATTTTAGCTATATTTAAAATTTATGAGGAGACTATTTGCTATCATTAGAGAGAGTACAAATTCTTTTATGTGAAAGAAAATTCGCAATGTATAGCTACTGCTTTATAAAGCTTTCATAAATATTTGTTAAACAACTACTACATGCAAGACACTGGGAATATATTGCAGATCAACATAACTCTCCCCGTCTCCAATGAGTCTAGACATTTTGAGTGATAAAAAAGTGAAACAGGGCTAGTGAATAAAGCTTGATTATAGCATTCTGCTATACTATTACCTAATTTCATAACTATGTCTTATTTCTTGTATTCGAAATGGCATAAAGCAATATACTTGAAAATATTATTTTGAGTGTATCTCTGAATGATGTCCACCACTTGTAGCTTGTTTGCTAACTCTTTATCTTTTTCTGTATCATTAATAAATGTGTTTGTGTACTTTCTGTAAACCCAGCTCATACCATACCCATTCAGGATAAATTTTCAGTCTTGATTATGATGGTATGAAGAAACATTCATACTGTTGATAACTATTTATACATATTTTCATTAAAATATTAATGCCTGGTGTATAAACATAGTGTAGTTTTAAAATCCTATCTGAGTAATAAGCGATTAAAAAGCTTCAAACTGTCAACTGAGTCCCATATTTTTGTGTCTCTGCATCAAAAAATCATAAACATCATAAGTATCACTATGTAATCTCACATTTGTCTGAAAAAATAATTAACTCCATTTACTATAAACAAAATATATTTTTCTATTAATGGACAACCATTAAGGATGTATAGGTATGTAAATGTATTCTTTGCAAAATTATGAATTATGTTGAAAAATATCTTTCTGTTATAAATTGTACATGAGCTCAGAGGAAAAGCAGTACTAGGCTCACTTAACAAAAGCAATGAGCCAATCAAGCTTTGACATTTCAGCTCTCCTCTTAACCTTGAGTCTTCTAGTCCCTTCGGGCTAAATTTTCGAATGCTAATGAGGAAGAACGAGATAAGCTCTCTTTACTCCTGAACAATTTTAACTTTGATACTACCGAATGTACTCAAGTTTTCTGTGATACAATCTAGCTACTTTTGGAAGTAATTAAAAATTTTAAAAAATGGTCCAGTTAAAAATGCAGAAGATCCGTGTGGGGTGATAAAATTACATCTATTTTGGCATATGCATTGTAGGCTCCTTTAGGACTGGAGATGTAGCTGCATAAGCAGATGCATGAGAACGCCTGCAATTTTTCACCACTGATTTATTGGTTAGGAAGTGATGTCTCTAATTCAAAATTTCCCCTAGTACAGATTGATATTCAGAAGTCTCCCACTGTTCATTAGTCTCTGATTAATATTTACGAGGCTCTCAACTTTCATGCCTGCTTAGTATAATAAAATCCTGCACAGTATTAGGCCTAACATAGTTTGTCTAGTATTTGTCAGAATGTGTACAGAAAGTTGCAGACTGAGAAATAAGAGAGTTAAAATTGACTCTCAAAATTACTGCTTTTTCTAAGAAATTAATGCCAGTAGAAAAGTGTGGGCTCTCAGCATAGCATTGTATGGATTGTCAAATTTAGTGAAAAGAGTTATAGTAATTTTTTCTTTCCAAATCATTTTCTCTTTCTGAATGTCTAATCAATGTAGTTTATTACAAAGTTCATAAAAAGGCTCAACTTTAATTACTGCTTTTATGATTTAAGCTAAGATCCTGAAACGATTCATATGAAGAGACTTGTTTTGGATGAAGTAGGGGCTTTCATTCCAAGCTAACTTATTTTTATGATCCAGATTTTCAAAAGAATAGACCTTGCGTAAATGTGACCTTATATAAAGTCCTTGACTTCCACGAGTTCCAATTTCCTCATCAACAGGAAGAGGATAAAAGTACTACCTTGCTCTGAGGATGACAGTAAATGCATGTATATTACCAGGCATGCAGTAGATTCTCAGTAAATAGAAATTGCCAGTCCTTTACACCTTGAGTAGCATTTTTTTCCAATTATTAATCACATAAAACTTTTTCTGTGGGACAACAGATTATTATACCCCAAGGATGAGAAAACAACACAAACTTATTATCAATTTTCTGTGCAGATAATATTCTCACAATGTTAAAATAGTGTTACTCAAGTGTGGCTATAATTTTCCATTCGTGTATATTAGAGAGATCACATTGACAATAAAATACATGTTTTTATTCTTTCTCTCACTTGTACCAACAGTGTCTATCTCTAGTCCACATATTGGCTTATCACCAAATATCTCACATTGTTAAAAATAAAGACAGCCTAGCTCACTCTACCTCCACCTTCATTAGCGGCACTGCTTCAGTACTTACTGAGAACATGGAGCAGTAGGCTATGGCGTGCTAGGTGAACCTGAGCTGGGCACAGATGATGGGATTTGAAATACATCCTTGGCTTACCCAAGAATTTTTGCTAAAAGTCACAGAAAACATTCTGGCTTACTTTAGGACCTGGATATCAAAGGATATGGAGAGCTGCAGTTAGCGTTTATGTCACGGCAATTCAGGAGACTTGTGAGGGAAGTTATTTGGCAGAGGAAGAGAACAGTATTTAGGGATCCATGGTTGAAAACCACAAAGCCTGATAGAGTCAGTGCTTGAAGGTCTCCACATCCTCAAAAGCCAGGCAGCAATTCTTGCAATTGAGTAATGAATGGTTTCCCAAGTCCTTGACTCAGTCCCTGGTCACACAGTCTCATAAAACAGTATTCCCCAGGCATTGTCACCGGACCACTTGCATGTTACAAGGCTCCTATCCTCTTTTCAAATTAGTCACCTGAGATGCTACTGAAGAAATCTCATGATTGCAAGCAATTCCGTGTGTAAATTCATCATGGTCACCACCAAGAGCAATGTCCTCATATGGTCTCAGATACATTAAAGCTCATAAGTCAAGAACACTGTAAGATTTGCAGAATGACAAGTATTCTGTCTCCTGGCTTAACATAGCACTGGCTGTCTCCAGAGTCCTTGGAACTTCTCATCTCAACAGTTCTTAGTACTGACTTTCAATGTTTAACCACTGAGGCTCAGTCTCCACACAAATAGCTGGGAAAGGACCAAATGCTTCTTCTCCATTCCTACATGATCTTCTTCCTCAAACCTCATCATCTACAGCACCTCAGATTTCAAAACAAGCCTTCGCATGTACATTAATTGTTGCAAATGAAAAGTAGTGAGTGGTGATTGGGTGTATTTGAGGAATGGGTTAGCCAGACACTTTAGCCTGTTATAAAAACCAACTGCGCTGCAATTCACATCTAAAACAAAAGCATTTTGAAAGTTGTTCCAATGTCCCAATTATTAAAGTCATATTCTTTGGGAAAAAAAAAGTTCCAGAACCACAGAATTTGAACAGCTATAAGAATTTGTATTACAAGAATTCTACTTGTGAAGGCTTAAATCCAAAACATATGATTAAGTGGTTAGTGTTTTATAAATAAGTGTGGGTAGGATTATTAATATCTAGCTTTTCTTTTTTTTCTAATTGGATTATAAATGTTATATTTCTAACTGAAAGGTAAGAAATGCTGAACATATAAGATACTGTTATCATAATTCTTCCCCTACACATAAATAATAAGTAAACCCGCTCACAATATGCTGTTTCAATGACATCTTCCATTATGTTATAACTGACACAGTTTTTTCATGGACATAAACCATAAATCCGACATGAGCTATCATTCATTTGTTTATGAATAAATGAACATAAAGGAATTTATATTTAGTTTTTCATATTATCCCACACCAAACCTTGTAAGAAAAGATGGAATGCCCTTCCTACTCAAGTACCAGAGGATTTAGTTTTTATCTGAACATCATCACATAAATAGTTCAGTAAAACATACCTGTTTATAAAGCATGGTCACATTCATGTTTGTGAGAGGGGAAGCAGAGAGAACTAGAACCGCCACATTTAGTAAAGATTTATTACAAGAGCAAGGATAGTTTCTGAATGGTCTTAATGCTTAGATGTGTTTGAGAAATGATAGCACTTTGAAGTTTTCTGTTTCCAAAGCAGAGGTTGAAGAAGCTAAAATAAACCACAGGCTATTCTCCCATGTGAATAAGTACATTATAGAAATTCTACATTAAATGTTTTAGCTATATTACTTCTTTCCTACATTCCACTTTTAGATTTTTTTCCTTAAAAAAGTAGAATGTGCTTCTGAATATGGAAGTCCTTATTTTCTTTCAGTGTTCTGTTTATTCTGATACATAGGGAGTCTAATTGTACTTGGCAAAATCAAAACTTAAATACATAATTTAATTATAGTATATTCAAAGTGTCCAATTGCTTAACTGGATTAGTATTGCAGTATAAAGGTCTATCACTTTTAGTGAGTAATTGGGACATATGGCAAAATCAGATTTTTAAATTTAAATTTTTATTTACTTATTTTTTTTTGAGACAAAGTTTCACTCTGTTGCCCAGGCTGGAGTGCAGTGGCCTGATCTTAGGTAACTGCAGCCTCTGACTCCTGGGCTCAAGGGAATCCCTGCCTCAGACTCCTGAGTAGCTGGGACTATAGGCATATACCAGCACGCCTTGCTAATTTTCATATTTTTTGTAGAGATGGATCTTGCTGTGTTGCCAAGGCTAGCCTTGAACTCCTGGATTCAAAGGATCCTCCCACTTTGGCCTCCCAGTGTGCTGAGATTATAGAAATCAACCACTATGCCCAGCTAAAATCTATATACATCATATATATTGTAGATTGTATTTCAAATATTAAAGCCCTCTAACTCTTTTTGAGGAGATTAAGAGCTTAGGATACAAAACTGACAACTATGTCTTAAGGTGGCATTTTATAAAACTGGTTGTTCTTCCTAATTTGGGATTGAAAAAATAATCTGAAAAGAGTAGTTTCCCCAAAGTCACTCATTTTTCTGATTAATGTGTGTTTTATGCAGGAGTTGATAAATGGGTCAGAGGTGGCATAGAAGAAACAGAGTAAGCAATTAGAAGATAAGAAAATGTTTATAAAGTACAGAAGTAGAAATAGAAAAGTAAGATGAAACAAAGGCAAAAGCAAGGCCAGGAGCAGTGGCTCACACTTTTAATCCCAGCACATTGGGATGCTAAGGTGGATGGATCACTTGAGGCCAGGCATTCAAGACCAGCCTGGCCAACATGTGAAAACCTGTCTCTGCTAAAAATACAAAAATTAGCCAGATTCGGTGGCGTGCACCTGTAGTCTCAGCTACTTGGGAGGCTGCGTTGGGAGAATCACTTGAACCCAGGAGGCAGAAGTTGCAGTGAGCCAGGATGAAGCCCCCACACTCCAGCCTGGGCAAGAGAGTGAGAATCTGTCTCAAAAAGAGAAACAATCTATTAATTAATCAAAAAATATTACCAACGCATTCATTTTATACATGTAAGACAGAAATAGTAACTTAAAAAAAAAGTTTTATGAAGAAACAGGTTTTGCATGAGTTGGATTCTAGATACCATATGACCAAATTCAATAATTATTCACAATCTACTACGTGTATACACTGCGTAAAACACTATGAAGGAAAAAGAGAGAAAATAAATGGTCTCTATCCTTAAGGTAAACTACTGTCAAGCAGAAGGGTGCTTATGTTCCTATTGTTCCTATGCCCTGACTTTCAAAGAGTGTTTCCGGAACCTCTTCAAAGATGGGAGAAGGGATGGATGTAGCTACATCCCGGCTTCAGCTACTAAATTACATTTTTGTTATGTTAGGCTTTCATTTGAAGAGAGAGTTTATATTGGTCTAGATCCCAGAAGGAAAGGGCAAATTCTAATTGGAATAAATCAAGAAGGGCACAATAAAGTGACTATTTGCAGAGAAGTGTCAACTGACCACAAAGGATAATGCAGTAATATGAGGAGAGTAACAATGAAGCTGTTACCGCTGCTGGTCCTGGAAGAAATGAGCTATTTGCAAATGTATGCTTCTTGAGGATCTGTGAACTCTGATCAGAGGAAACCACCGCTCTCCTACAAATGAACAGACAAGGAGCCGATGGTGGGGGCTAGTACTCTGGTCCCACTCCTTGCAATCTCCAGTCAGGCCTCATTTTCCAAACTAACCAGAAACCATATTAGCTAGCCTTTCAGGATGGAGGGCAAGGTACAGAGGAGTGGAAAATGTACCTGGGGATGGAAATGCAAAACAACAGGCAACGAGTTCCTTAGCTAAAGACTGTGAAAAACTCAAGTCCAGTGAATGTATAGAGCTACATGGAGTTAGGATCCTGACATGTATATTTAATTTCTAATAGGGCTCATTTGACAGCTGATACAGAAAAATTGTATCAACTTTGCAAGTGGGGAACATAAATTGTTTTAACTTTTGTTTTTACCTGAAATGAATATTTAGGTAACATTTTCTTACTTCTGATAAAGTTTTAGAAAATGCTTCATAACATTTAATTATAGGTAAAATACACGTTTTTTTTTTGTTTGTTTGTTCTGTTTTTTTTCTTGAGGCAGAGTCCCACTCTGTCGCCCAGGCTGGCATGCAGTGGTGCAATCTCGGCTCACTGCAACCTCCACCTTCTGGGTTCAAGTGATTCTCCTGCCTCAGCATCCCAAGTAGCTGGGACCACAGGCACGTGCCACCACGTCTGGCTAATTTTTTGTGTTTTTAGTAGAGACGGGGTTTCACCGTGTTAGCCAGGATGGTCTAGATCCCCTGACCTTGTGACCTGCCCGCCTCAGCCTCCCAAAGTGCAGGGATTACAGGCGTGAGCCACCGTGCCTGGCCAATACACATAATTTTAATAACCATGTAGTAAAGGTTACACACATGATCAATACTAGTTAATGTATTATTATTTTCCAATTACCCTTTACAATTTCTTCAGACACATTAAAACTGCATGAGTAATTATTGCTTACCAGACTATGTAATATACATAAAATAGACTGTAATATATGTTTAGAAATTTATCTAGATTTGCTTTTTTAAAAAAAGTTTATATTTTGGTTTGCATGTTTTGGGGTATGTGCAAATTAGGGAAAATAAAGTCAAAGTTGTGTTTTGCTTTTACGGTCTTCAAATTATCTCTAAATAAACATTTGGAAGCATTTTAGCCTTTGACTCCTCTGTTTTCCTTGAGCTATTCAATTAATGGTTGGATTTATTTATTACTGATTTAAGAAGAAATAGCCTTTTTGTAGATACCAAATTTTAAATCAAAGACAAGAGATAAATCCTGAAGGGATTTAAATAGCAAACAAATTCTAGAAGCAAGTATTCTGAAAATCTGAAAGTGAACAAATTCTCTAGGTCAAGGCCTATTATCAAAATTATATTTCAGAACTAAAAATACAATACTAACCAATATAACAAAAAAAGATGAAAGTTTTTAGCAGATTAGAAATTGCAAACAGAGGGAAAAAGATGATATAATAGAATATATGTAACACTAGAAAATTAACTGTAAACCTACTGTTAACATAGAATAATTGGAAATGTCAAGGACACAAAATAATATTCATAAATTAATATATTTTATACATACTAACAAAAACTAATCAAGAGAGAGAATGGGAAAAATGACTGATTAATATTAGCAATTAAAAAGGTAAAATATCTGTGAACACGCAGAAGCAGAAATAAATTTTTCTTTATATTGCAATTAAAAATGACTGAAATAAGTAGAAATCTATCATATTCCTTTAAAATATGTTAAAACTCAATCTATAAATTTAATATACTCTTTCAAAATATTAACATTTTACAATTAGATTGACTAATTCTAAAATCTAAAATTAAAATACTAATGTTGTTTAACTTGGTAAACTGACCATAAAATTCATGGAAACCCTACCAAAAAAGACAGCCAATAGGTTTTGAGAAAAAAAAAAAATTGTAGGAGATTTTTTCTCCTGCATATTTATATATATTATACAGGTTCTAGAAGGAAATCAGTGAATAATTTATTTATTAAGAAAGAGAAAGACCAATGAAATAAATAGAATGTTCAGAAATATACTACATGTATATGGGCTGCAAGTACAAAGTAATGGACTATTCAATAAAATCAGGACAAATACAAAGCTACCTCAAGAGAGAGACAAACAGTTGAAGTAATACCTTAAATACTAGGTGGTTATAATAATCTCCAATTAATCCTACCTACCAGTATCAATGCCCTTGGGTAGTCCTCTCCCACACTGACCCTAGACTTGGCCATGTGACTTGTTTATGCCCACGGGATATCAGCAAACAGGAGGCAAGCAGAGACTTGACCAGTTAAGGCTTTCCCTCTTAGAGTACTGCAGTCACGTTTGAAGAATGTGGTGTAGCATCATTGACGATAAAAAACACTGAGAGAGAAGCCCACCCATCCCAGATATCCTAGCTGAGCTTAGTCATCAACCAATCCAGAAGTGACCGAAGCCACATGAACACACACATGATTGATTAAGTAAAATATGGTGGGCCACACTATAGATTTCTATGGATGATTATAAAGCAGTAGACCAAATATACAAAGAGCAACAAGAATATTTCTTTAACTAATGTAGGCTTGAAAGAAAATAAGTAAGACACAGCTGGGTGCGGTGGCTTACGCCTGTAATCCCAGCACTTTGGTAAGCCGAGGCACTCAGATGACCTGAGGTCAGGAGTTCGAGACCAGCCTAACCAATATAGTGAAACTCCATCTCTACTAAAAATACAAAAAAAAAAAAATTAGCTGGACGTGGTGGCACGTGCCTGTAATCCCAGCTACTCAGGAAGCAGAGGCAAGAGAATGGCTTGAACCTGGGTGGCAGAAGTTGCAGTGACTTGAGATCGCACCACTGCACTCCAGCCTGGGTGACAGAGCAAGACTCTGTCTCAAAAAAAAAAAAAAAAAAAAAAAGAAAGAAAGAAAGAAGACACAATATGACATATAGGCCATATTATCATTTATATAAATGAAAAATGTAAAAAAAAAAGAAAGCAAACACAAACAAGCCAAAAAGCTATGCACATTTTATAAGAAATATACAAAGCAAAGGATACTTTGAACTTCAGAGTGGTTGACTACATGGTTTGCAAAAGGAAAATTAAAGTGTGGAAGACAAATAAAGACAATTGATAAACTAATAAAAGAGTGATCTTGTCCATATAAATAATTGTGGTATTCTGTGAACTAGGGAGTATAATGAATTAATTCAACTCTGTTCACTCTCTTCCACCCCAAATCAAAAGAGCAATTATTTATCTTGAAGATGGGAGTAGCATTTCACAAGTGTAGAAACTGTGCAAGTGAAAGGCAGTGGATAAAAGGGAGATTTTTCAAGATATATAACTTCTGTTTGTATGCCTTTAACAATGTGAATGTCTTACCCATTAAATAAATTTTCTTCTAGGACAAAACACAAAGAAAACTATTCGATGATATTTTCCTAAATATAATATAAATTTCCTGATTTTATATAGTCCTTGTATATGTATATATACACACACATAAAAACCTCTATATACACACACATATGTACTACACTCCACTGTCATAAATTTAAACAATGTAGTGGTGTTTTAACAAAAGAGAAAATATTGGTGGAATAGAATAAGGATTTTAGAAAGAAACATATCATATGTATAAAATTAATGATATAATAAAGGTAGCATTTTATACAGATATAGGCTATATAATATAGTGGGTTCAGCTAAACACTGTATAATCTAGAGTACTGAGGTAACTTAATATTAAAACACATGCATATATCATTTTTAACATAAAATGATATCTATATAAATGAAAAAATTGAGGTTAAGAATAAAATTACATATAATATTTGATGATTGGTATTAATAGTATTGTAATGCTATTAGAAACAAAAACCATACATATTGAAGAAGAGACTTTTTAAAGCAAGATAAAAGTCATATAAGTTAAAAGCATAAAGCTTGATAAAGGTGACTATATTAAAAATAAACAATGGTTAAGGTAATCTAACAAACAAGAGAAAATATGACAGAAAAGGTTAATATTCTGACTATAAAATGAATTATTAATAGTCAAAACAAGAAAAGAACTGAGAAGGAAATGTAACAAACAAATGGCTATTACTCATATAAGGGAAGAATTAATGATCTATAAACATCAGAAGATTCACAATCTTATAAATAATTAGATGAATGCAAATTAAATCCCTAAAACCATATATTTATTTCACCCGTTAATTAGCAACAACAATAAAATGTGTTAAGATCCAAGACTGCCAAGGATGTGAATAAATATAATCTCTCATATACTATTGATAGAAACGTAATTGTTTTAGGTTTTCTGGATAACGATTTGGCATTATTTCATAAAAGTTAAGTTGTGACTCTGCTTTAATAAAGCAATAATGTCCTTCACTATTTCCCCTCAATAAATGCTCATAAATGACCACAAAATAGCATGCACAAGGATATTTATTGCAGCACTGGTTGCAACAAGAAAATGTAGAAATATTCAAATGTAAAACGATAGAGAAATGCCTAAACTATGAACTTTCCACCAAATGAAATTCCACGCTGCAGTTGTAAAAATGATAGTATATTAGGACTGACACAGAGATGTCTCCGAAATTATTCATTTTCAATTGAATATATTCCAGATATTAAAAAATACTGCATATCTTAATGCTCTTTTATGTAATCACTTCAGTAAATAATCTGAGAGATTACTCAACAACCTGCTCCATCCTCCTAAAGAGAAAAAGCCCTTATAAAAGGAGACTACCTGTTACCATATGTACTTCTGCATTGTTTGGATATTGCTTCTATGCATTAAAATATATAAAGAAAATACGCAACTTTTCAACTTCATTATGTTTTAACTGAATGAAGTTGTATCAGTTAGATATCATTTTTATTTAATAAATTAGAAGTATATAATTTTAAAGAGTGCTCAATGGAATTGGCACTTTCTGATATTCCTAATGGCGGTGTAACTTGCATGTACAAAGTAATTAGTAATTAGCATGAAGGATCTTCCACATATGTCTACCCCTGTGATGCTAACTCACTTCCTGGTCAACTATTCTGAGGAAATAATAATAAATATGAATAAAGCTTTATGCACGAATACATTCTTAACATTATTATGTTGTAGGAAACATTTTAAGCAATTTAAAAGCCCAGATAAAAATGAATATTTATGTAAATGACAAATGATATAGCCACTTGGTGCAGTAGAATACACATGTTAAAGAGATGTTTACAAAACACTAATTTAAGATTCAATAAATTATATAAACATAGCGCAATATTGCACGAATGGTATAATTAAGCCATTAAAAATAAAATAAGCAAAGTCTATGCATGGACTGAAGAGATACATGCTCAGAGGTTAACTGTGGTTATGGAAAACTGCATTAAACTTGTTTTGTTATGTTTTACAGTTGACCGCTGAACGACATAGGGGATAGTGGCACCAATGTCACGAATGGTCAAAAACCTGCTCATAACTTTTCACTCCGCAGGAACGTAATTACTAAGAGCCTACTGTTGACCTGAAGCCTTACTGTAACATAAACAACACGTATTTTGTATGTTATATAAATTGTATAATTTATTCTTACAATAAAGTAAGCTAGAGGAAAGAAAATGTTATTTAGAAAAGCATATTGAAGATAAAATATGTTCACAGTACTGTACTATATTTTTCATTGCCATAAGTTTGCATCATCTGTTTACAATATGAACAGTCTGTCTAAAACGATAGGCAACCGCAGCTGTAGACCTCAATCTATGGTACATATCAAGCAAACCAACTTTTTCTTTTAATATCATGACTTTCTTCTGATCCTTGGGAGCATTTTCACACCACTTAGTGGTAGTTTGTATGTGTCTCAAAATGTTATTCAAAGTTTGTGGCATTGCATGGAACATGGTCAAAAATACTTGAGCACCGTGAGTGATCACTTTTAACTGTGATACAAAATTTACTGGAGAGACGAACTGCTCACATGGAGTGGAGATGACTGCGTTTTATGAGGATACTCACAACACTTTAGCTCACTGCAAGAGCAATAGGAGGTGGCTACTAAGTAGTACAGTATGTACTACAGTTAATTTTATGCAGTTATAATTTAATATTGCATCTTGGTTTGTTTACATTTCTCTGGACTGTGAATCACATTATGTACAGTATGTAAGCGACTGTGTGCATACGTTTGGATAAATTTTAACTTCTTATAATAGATTTGTGTATATTTAATAATAGTAAATAATAAAATAAACTAGTATCTAAATATATTATATGCTTCATCATATACATAACTTTTATTTCATTTCTTCATACTTCTAGACTCCATGGTTTTTCTGAGAATTTTTTCAAATTGTCCAAATCTCCAAAATAAATTTCAATATATTTCTGAAAAAAATCAGTGAACCCATGGAGTTCAAACCTATATTATTCAGGTCAACTACATTTTGTCTTGTTTGGTTTACATTTGCAGGCTTTGTTCAGTGGACAGAAATTTCTTTTGTACTGAGAAAAAATACATAGGTAGGTACATAAATAGATGAGTAGATATATACAAATATATATGAGTTTTAGATAAAATTTCAGATAGTTCTCATAAGAATTGCTTATCATCATTTTAATCTTAAATATGCATTTCTAAGAATCCAAATATAAGTACAGACTGTACTTGATGTTTCAGTAAAAAGAGTCATCCATATAAAGACCCGTCTTCAAGGAAGTATAAGACCAAGATAGACGTGATGAATCATTTTAAAAATATCAGGATATGTTTAGATATAAAACTTAATACAAATATTTGTAAATAAAAAGATTCCTTATAGTATAAATGAATCAATGAGGTAATGATACAACTATAAGTAAATAGTATAAGAAAGGGCATAGTTGCTAAATATTACATAGGGAACAATTGACAGCATTATAATCTATTATACAATATCATCAAAGAATTTTTGTAGTACAATGACGCTAAATGTTTGCCAGGATAAAATGCTTGCAGCTATTATTTTAGTAAATAGAAGTGTACATGAGAAAACAATTCTATGGTAAAACTGGAATACATTATTACTCCTCTGAGGGCATTATTTTATTATGTTAATCAGAGATAACTTTTTATAGTTCCCTAAACTATCCTATCTTTGAAAATCTGTTTTGAATTCCAACCCTCATTAACTAATTATTTTTCACAACTTCGATACTCAAAATAACACCTTTGATAATTGTCTTGACTCTCATTTTCAACAATATTTGATGATTTCCATTTTGAATTTTATCATGTGCAATTTAGTGACTGAACTTTAGAATTTAACATTGAATGTGGTTTTATTGAAAACTTATGAAAAGGCATAGTTATTTTAGAGATTGAACTAAGCATACAAAATACAGAGGTGAGGACAAACAAGGTTGAAACAGTTGAATTTTATAGCTATTTCATCAATTCTGCTTGAAAACCTAATCTTATTAAATTTAGTAGCCTTTCTCTGATGACTACTTTTTTAATTAACACAATGATGCTATAGAGAAACATGTTGAGAAATTTTATGAGGAAGAAAGCAGAAATAGAAAAGCCGAAGTATGTTGATGATACTTATATTGTAAGTCTACCTCAATACTATAATTTCATTGGTTTGGTTTTTGTATGTATAATGGTGATTATGCTAAATCCGAGAATACTCAGATAATAAATTAGTTTTAAGAATCTCAGTGTTTTAAATCATAACATTTCCATGAATGGAAAAGTACATATACCTAGATTGTTTATTATTTATTTATTTATTTGAGACTGAGTCTCACTTTGTCACCCAGGATGGAGTGCAGTGGCCCAATCTCGGTTCACTGCAAGCTTCGCCTCCCGGGTTCACGCCATTCTCCTGTTTCAGCCTCCATAGTAGCTGGGACTACAGGTGCCTGCCACCATGCCTGGCTATTTTTTTTTTTTTATATTTTTTTTGTATTTTTTTAGCAGAGATGGGATTTCACCGTGTTAGCCAGGATGGTCTTGATCTCTTGACCTCGTGATCTGCCCGCCTCGAACTCTCAAAGTACTGGGATTACAGGAGTGAGCCACCGCACCTGGCCTATACCTAGACTGTTAATAAGAGCAAACTGAAAATTGGCTGCAGTTCACTTGGATGGAAATTACATTGCTGTTACATGTTTAAAATACGTAATCAATGTTAATTCATTTAAAACTCAATAATGAATTTTTTTTATTTTGCTAATTGATTTTAAATTTCTTAGAGTTATTAGATTTGATCTTTTCATTTAGCCACAGGATTTGTAAAGTGCTTTTCCTATCTCTATATGGCCATCAGTCAATTAAATGTAGATGAAAGTCACAAAGGAACTGTCACTAGAAGGGATCTAGCTGGAGGGATCTAGCTAACACTTATGATGGAAGCCTGGCAAAAGAGAAAATGAAATACAAACACACATACTTCAGATGCATCATTTGCAACAAGTGCATCATTTGTAACAAAAAGCAATCATTTAATGAATAGTGTGTAAAACATATTTTTAGAGTTAATTCAAATAAAAAAGAATATGTTAATTATCACTAATGATCTGAATTATTAATAATATAAATCATTCATCACTTTGGACTAATTCCTCCCTTGAAGAATCTACACAGCTGAACTCTACTGGATAATACTCAAAATACTAGGAGCTGAGCGGTGCATTTTTGAAACAATGTCACATTGTGTTTTCTTTTCAGAATATATTTGTAGCATCTATAGATTATGTAATTCCTTTTGCTTTGAGTGATGGGATTTGGTAAGGTTTGCTTCTGTAAGGAAATTATTGAGCTTCTCTTTGTTTATATTCTCAATCTAATGTTCTTCCTTGTGTTGGTTATACATACACGACACACTCAATGTTAGGTCCTTGGACTTGGTCTGATCTGCTCTCACTTTTATAGCAGTTGCATGACCTTTTATAGAGCTTTGAAGATGTAGATTAAAATCCCATCTATGCCATCTACTATGCAATCATATGCAAGAATTTAGCACTTCTTTGAACCCCATTTGTTTTTCTGAGAACATCAAAATAGTAGTTAGTACTTCCTAGAACTATTAATAATTATTACTAACAGTCAAAATACTGACTTAAAGCTTTAAATACTTGAACATCATAAAATCACTACCATTTTCTTAATTCTTCCTATAGGATTTCCTGATATACAAACTACTTAGGCACTAGAATTTTTTGCTGCCTTCACAAGACTAACGCCATTTGTGTGTGTGTATGTTTGTTTGTTTTGTTTTTTGATGAAAACAAGAGGAACCTTTTAAAAAATAAAAGTCTGAAAACACTTTTAAAATTTAAAGAACTACCAATTAATCTAGTAGATATGAACTACTTTATCACTATGGAAATGTATCTAAAGGAGGCTAGTCTCTTGCATTTCCTTCCTATAGTGTTCACCAGAAATTTTTCTGCTTTTATTCTATAGTTGATCTGTGTTTGGGAATAGAATTTATTCCACCTTTTGTTCTCTTATAAGAAATAATTCAGGTTTTATAATAGAAAACTGCACATATGTCTTCTCCAGCAAGAGGGATATGTATAACCTATATAGGAGCCAAAGCATTTTTCAATGGTCTAGTTATTGGAAAATCGTATGCCAAAAATATGGTTAAAGCAAATGCACATCACTACTCATTCCATTTTTAAAAAAGAAACCTACAGATTTCACTAAATGACACCAGCATAAACAATCTGGTAGTGAACGCCAAGGGTCTATCCCTGTACACAAATGGAACAAAGACTGCCAGAGTCAACTTTGTTGGAATCTGGGAAAATAGTCAAAGGTTGACAGCAACGAAACCTATACTGAGTCAAGAAAAAGGCTAATTAAGCACATTAAGTGAACTCTGTGGCATTTCAATTTAGCCTAGCCTTGCCTCACCCCTCCTCCTGAGCAGTAGCAGTCTTGAAAATAGAAGCCCACATTCCCAGAGTGGTTTACCTGATTTCAGAGTTTGCAGAGTGGAACTTGTTCCCAAATGATTGTGTTTGTGCATTTTTACTTGTCTTGAAGTTCCCTGAAGTAATAATGCAAGGTGCTTGCCTCTGTTTTGCACACCAAAATAGAACTCTCTTAATGAGGAGAAAGAGCTAAGCGGAGGGTGTTACTGAAAAATATCAAGAGGCAAATGAAAAAGCTATTGAAGCCTGGGTCAATTGATTACAATTGAGCCAATCAGTAGACACATTGGAAGCCCTAACAAAAATTTCTCAGGAAAGGATTATTTTAAAAAATGAAAGCTTTGGGAATTCTTAATGTATAGTGGGGATCCCAGATAAATGACGCAGGACACGTGTTCAATGAGACCTCGAAGGTCCTAAGCTTTTATCTCCCAATATCCTGTAGACTCATGTAAACAGGAAGTAAAGGCTAAGGAAGCATTCTGAGTTTTCCACTAACAGTGGAAAGAGTGCCTCAACATAGGACCAATCCTGTGTTGGCCAGCAGACGATTTTTTTGTTTTATTTATTTGTTGGCTTTCAGGCATTTAGAAAACCTTTGTTAAACCACAAGCTGGCCAAAAGCTAAAGAAACTAAGATTTAAGTGACAATATGTAACAATAAAAAAAAATTTACAAAAGTATTTGAGAAAAGTGACAAAAAAAAAAAAAAAAAAACCTCCAAACAACAATGATAACCCACAGAAAATAACAATAAATTTTAAGAAGGGGAAAATTATTTCTAGTGTTTCTACATTATATATTAAATATGTTGAGTTTAAAACAAAAAGTTATGCAATATGTAAAAAACTAGGAAAGTCTGGACCACACCCAGGAAAAAAAAGAAATTGACAAAAACTTTCTAAGGAAGAACAAACATTGGAATTACTAGACAAAAGCTGACTTAGACTTTTAAAAATTTGTTCATAGCTGGGTGTGGTGGCACATGCCTGTAATCCCAGAACTTTGGGAGGCCAAGACGGGTAGATCACCTGTGGCAAGGAGCTCAAGACCAACCTGACCAACACAGTTAAACCCTGTCTCTATTAAAAATACAAAAAAATTAGCTGGGTGTGGTGGTGGGCACCTGTAATCCCAACTACTTTGGAGGCTGAGGCAGGGGAATCACTTGAACCTGGGAGGCAGAAGTTGCAGTGAGCTGAGATCATGCCACTGTACTCCGGCCTGGGCAACAAGATTGAAACTTCGTCTCAAAGAAAACCAGAAAATATTGCTCATAGAGCTAAAGAAAAACATGGATCAAAGGACATCAACATCAACAACAAACTAAAGGAAACTAGGAGAATGATATATAAAAAAATAAAAATTAAAAAAGAATTATAAATATAAAATGAGTAAAACAAAAATTCTGAAGTTGAAAATTGTAATTGGAATGAAATATTTACTGGAAGGTTTCAGTAGCAGATATGAGCAGGCAGAAGAACGAATGAGCAAATTTGCAGAGGTAAATGAAATTACTCTGAAGACCAGGAAGAAGAAAAATAAATGGAGCCTAAAAGACCTATGAAACACTAACAAGTGTACCAAAATACCAGTTATGCAGTTTTCCAAAAAGAGAGGAGAGAGCACAGAAAAGGTATTTGAGGAAATAATGGCCAACACTTTCCCAATTTACTAAAGTACATGAATCTATTCATCTAAGAACTTCAAACATTCAAAGAAGAATAAATGCAAAGGGATCCACATGATAACATTTTATAACCCAAACTGTTAAAGACAAAGAGAGAATCATCAAAGCACCATCAAAGAAGTGACTCATCATGAACAAAGGATCCTAAACAAGAGTAACAACACGTTTATCATCGAAGGCCAGAAAACAATGGGATGATCATTTCAAAGTGCAGAAAGAAAAGATATATCAACTAAGAATTCCATAACTCACAAAACCATCCTTCAAAAATTAAGGTGAAATCAAGACATTCTCAGATTTTAAAAAACTGAGAGATTTCACATTACTAGACTTACCACATAAGAAATTCTTAAAGCTGTCCTGAAGACTGAAGTGAAAAGACACTAGATAGAATTTGGACAAAATCCTACAAAAACAGAAACTCCCAAACTTATATAATTCATGTAAAGCAATATGAGTATATAAAAACACATGTAAATGTAATTACGTGGGTAAAAAATGAAGTCAATGTTATCATATTTTAGTTTTATTATGTTGTGTTTTGTTTTCACTTGTCTCGAAGTATTTTCAAAATTCCTTTTGATTTTTCCTTTGACTCATTTTTTACTTAGAGTGTATTAATTTCTACTTATTTGTGAATCTTCCAGCTTTCCTTCTGTTAGTGATTTCTATTTTCATTCCATTGTTTATGAAGAAGATACTTTGTGTAATTTCAATCTGTTAAAATTTATCAAGACTTGCTCTGTAGCTTAATAAGTGTTCTATCCTGGAGAATGTTCCATATTTCCTTGAAAAAAATGTATATTCTGCTGTTTTGGGGATGAAACTTTCTAAATATATTTATTAGGTCTGGTTAGTTTATAGTGTCATTCAAGTATCCTTTGTCTTTATTTAAAAACAGTCTGGAGTTTTGATCTATTATCGAAAAGAGTATTGAAGTCTCTATTCCTGTTGAGCTGTTTATTTCACCTTTCAATGCTGTCAATATTTGCTTGACATATTTTAGTACTCTTTAACAGTCTTGACTTAAAATGTATTTTGTCTGGTATTACCACAGCCATACCATCTCTTTTGTGGTTACTATATGCATGGAATATCTTTTTCCGTCTTTTCCTTTTCAACCTATTTATGTCTTTACATCTAATGTCAGCCTCTTATACATAGAATAGGGTGGCTAGTGTGTTTAATTTTAATCAATTTTGCCCATATCTGCTTTTTTTAAGGTTCCGGAACAAGTAAATATCTGCCTATTACAGTGTTCAATTCATTTATATTCATTGTTTTTCATATGTCTAATGTCATTTTTGTTCCTCCTTTCACCTCCAGTATTGCCTTGGGGGAACAGGAAGTAATTGCTAGTCTGATATAAGTCCTCCTTTGGAGGTAATCAAAACATTTTGAAACTAGATAGAGATGATGGTTGCCTAATTCTGTGAATGTATTCTTATCATGAATTGTACGCTTCAAAATTTTTGATTTTGGATTTCAGGCTTAACAACAATGCCCTCCAGAATCTCCTTGGAGAAGAAGACCACATGATGGTCTAGCAAATACACTGTATTATTTAGCAAGATGGCCAAGTAGATGCAGTCAGGAAGTGCTGCTCCCACAAAAAGAGAGATTTCAACTACACCAACATAATTTGAACAGATCTTTAGAGAGAGAACACTGAATAAGGATGGGAAAAAGACGTGGTCGCCAATCCTGAAGAGGGAGGAGGCTGGAAACCTAGCATGAGACACCTGAACACTATGGCTAGTTCCCCTCCTCAACAGTGCCTGGAAAAGGGGTGAGTGAAGGGAATGGAGGACTGCCTCCTCTCACTGTGGACCCCTGGAATCCTAGTTGCAGGGACCCCACACCCTCACAGACCTATGAACTGGCAAGGGGATCTCCCTGGACATTAGATGGGGAGACAGAGTTGCAGAGGCACAGAGGCAGGGACCTTTAGGCATAGGTCAGCTCTAGCAGAGCCTGCCCATAAGTGGTCACCTGCCAGGGCTGACCATCTATCTCTGAGAGGCTCTAGCCCCAGCTAACCTCCAGGGAGAAAGTAGGGCCTGCTTCCCCATGGGGCTGGGACACACCTATCCCAGGCCCACCTACCCTCCAGCCCTCCCTGGGTCCTGGCTGCTTCATTGGAACATGTGTATAGTGCAGCCTCCACTGCCCAGCCTGAGTGCTTTGCTCCACCTGAATGTGTTCCAACTGCTTAAGAACCCTTCAGATTTTACACCACACAAAGAACCCAGTCCCGAGCAGCCAGAGGGGGTAACCATGAGGAGGTCCTAGTACTCCAGAGCTGTGGCCTGTGGCTCAGAAGGGCCTCACTCAGAGCTCTGCTTGACACTTGAATGGAAGAAGAGCCCCCACTCTCAGAAAACTGAGAGGACTGAGTCACATAGGTTTGTGGGCTGGCGTGGGACCTAACTGTCCCTCCCTCCCCAGGGTTGTTTGGTAACAGTGTGGCATTGGAGGTAGCTTTCCCAAGGCCCATGAACAGACCTGGTGAGAGGTTCGCCTCTTTTCTCCTCACACCACAGAACACAACTTTAAATGCGAAGACATACAAAGGAACCATGTGACTGAGTAAGAACCTGTCTACTGCCCATTGCTCTCAATCAGTGTTTATTGGATCACAGCCTAAACTTCAACACCAAAAATCACCCTACTAATTCTCCCTCCTGCAAAACCAAGAAAAAGAATTCTACAATCAGTGAAGACCCAGTACAGACCTTTAGTCCTCTGAAAACATTCAGAAGTTATGTCAAAAGATGATACTCAATGTAAACTACAATTAAAGAAATACCAGTCCTCCCAAATGAGAAAGAATCAGCACAAGAATGCTGGCAATTCAGAGTCATAGTATCTCCTTATCTCCAGATGAGCCCACTAGCTCCCTAGCAATAGTTCTTAACTATTATGAATTGCCTAAAATGACATATATGGAATTCAGAATCCAGATGGCAAGAAAGCTCATGGAGATCAAGGAGAAAGTTAAAACTCTGTCCAAGGAAGCCAATCAATACAGTAAAGTAATTCAAGAGCTAAAAGAGAAAATTTCCCTTCTAAGAAGTACCCAAACTGAGCTTCTTGAGCTAAAAAATCACTGCAAGGATTGTATAATACAATCAGAACTATTAGTAGCAGAAGGTGAGGAAAGACTCTCAGAGCATGAAGACCAGTTTGTCAAATCAACTCAGTTAGACAAAAATAAAAAATAATTAACAAAGATGAACAAAACCTCTAAGAAATATGGGAAGAGACTATATCCATGACACATCAGCATTCTTGAGAGAATAGGAGAAAGAATAAGTAATTTATACTTGAGAATATAGTTCATGAAAATTTCCCTAATCTCCCTAGAGAGGTCAACATGCAAACCTGAGGAACACAGAGAATCCCAAACATATACTACACAAGATGACTATTTCCAAGGCATATAGTCATGAGATTCACCAAGGCCAATGCAAAAGAAAAAAATCTTAAAGGCAGCTAGAGAGAAAGGCTAGGAGACCTACAGAGAGAACTTTATCAGGCTAGCAGCAGACCACTGAGCAGAATCCTTATAAGCTAGAAGAGACTGGGGCCTGTTTTCAGTGTTCTTAAAGAAAAGAAATTTCAATTAAGAATTTCATATCCTGCCAAACTAAGCTTCTTAAAAGAAGGAGAAATAAAGCCTTTCTCTAGCAAATGCTGAGGGTTTTTTTTTTTTTTTTT
>NW_016803282.1:624082-637968 GCF_001698545.2 Rhinopithecus bieti | reverse complement strand
TTTTTTTTTTTGAGATGGAGTCTTGCTCTGTCACTAGGTGGAGTCCAGTGGCATGATCTTGGCCTACTACAACCTCTGTCTCCCAGGTTCAGGCTATTCTCCTGCCTCAGCCTCCCAAGTAGCTGGGATTACAGATGCTTGCCACCACACCAGGCTAATTTTTGTACTTTTAGTAGTGACGGGGTTTCACCATGTTGGCTAGGCTGGTCTTGAGCTCATCACCTCGTGATCCACCCACTTCGGCCTCCCAAAGTGCTGGGATTACAGGCATGAGCCACGGCACCCAGCCAGGAATATGTTTTAACTAGACCAGCTTTACAAAGGTCCTTCGGGGAGTGCTCAACATGGATTCAAAAGAACAAACCAGCTACCACAAAAGCACACTTGAACACATAGCCCATAGGCACTATAAAGCAACTACACAATCACATCTATATATTAAATAACAAGCAGCTCACAACACCATGACAGGGTCAAAATCACTTATCAATACTAACCTTGAATGTAAATGGACTTACTTAAATGGCTACTTAAAAGACACAGAGTAGCGGGTTGCATAAAAAGACAAGACCCAACCATCTGCTCTCTTCAAGAGACCCATTTCACATCTAATGATACCCATAGGCTAAAAGTAAATGAGTGGAATAAGATCTACCATGCAAACAGAAAACAAAAGAAAAGCCAGAGTTGCTATTCTTATATCAGATAAAACAGATTTTAAACCAATAAAATTAAGAATAATAATGAAGAACATTACATAATAATAAAAGGTACAATCCACCAGGAAGCCTTAACTATTCTAAAAATATATGCAAACAACATTGGGACACCCAGATTCATACATGTTACTCTGCCTAGGAAAAGACTTAGCCAACCATACGATAAGAGTGGGAGACCTGAACACCCCACTGACAGCATTAAAAAGATCACCAAGGCAAGAAACCAACAAATTCTGCACTTAACCTTGACACTTGAGCAACTGGACCTAGTCGATATCTACAGAACACTCCACCCAACAATCACAGAGTATACATTTTTCTTATCAGTGCATGAAACATATTCTAAGATAAACAAAATGCTTAGTCATAAAGCAAGCCTCCACAAATTCAAAACAATAGAAATTGTAACAAGCACACTTCTGGACCACAGTGAAATACAAGTAGAAATAAATACCAAGAAGATCTGTCAAAACTACATAAAAACACAGAAATTAAACAACTTTCTCCTAAAGAAATTCTGGGTGAACACAGAAAATAGACAGAATGAAAAAAATTTTTGAAATTAATGCAAACAGAGACCCAGCTTATGAAAATCTCTAGAATGTCGCCAAAGGAGTGTTAACAGGAAAGTTTATGGCTCTAAGATATCTTCAATGTTCATTAAGAAGTTAGAAAGTTCTCAAATTAAAAATCTAATTTTGCACTTAAAGGAATGAAGAAAAAAGAAGAAGAAGAAGAAGAAAAAAAAAAAAAACCCCAAAGCTAGCAGAAGAAAAGAAATAACTAAAATTAGAAAAGAACTTAATGAAATTGAAATGTAAAAATTCATATAAAAGATTAATGAAACCAAGGGTTGGTTGTCCGAAAAAATAAATAAGATTGATAGACCCTTAGCTAGATTAACAAAGAAAAAAAGAAAAGATCCAAATAAGCACAATCAGAAATGACAAAGATGATATTGCAGCTGATTCCACAGAAATACAAAAGATCCTCAGAGACTACTATGAACAACTCTATGCACAGAAATTCTAGAAGAAATGAATAAATTCCTGGAAACAGGCAATCTCTCAAGATTGAATCAGGAAGAGGTTGAAAGAGTGAATAGACCAATATCAACTTCTGAAATTAAATCATTAGAAAATAATCCTCCAACTAACAAAAGCCCCTGACCAGATGGATTCACAGCCACATTGTACCAGATGCACAAAGAAGAACTGATACTAATCCTACTAAAACTTTTCCAAATAATTGAGAAGGAGGAGTTCCTTCCTAACTTATTCTATGAAGCCAGCATCAGCCTGACACCAAAATCTGGCAGAGACAGAAAAAAATAAATAAATAGAAAACTTAAGACCAATATCTCTGACGAACATAGATGCAAAAATCCTCAACAAAATATGAGCAAATAAAATCCAGTAGCACATCAAAATGTTAATACACTATGATCAAGTAGGCTTTATTCCTGGTATGCAAGGCTACTTCAACATATGCAAATAAATAAGTGATATACCACATAAACAGAATCATCAAAAACAGAAACCATATGATCAGCTCAGTGGAGGCAGAGGAAGCTTTCAGTAAGATCTAACATCCCTTCATGATTAAAAACCCTCAACAGACTAGGAAACAAAGGAACACACCTAGAAATAACAAGAGCTATTTATGACAAAACACAGCCAATATCATACTGAAGGACAAAAGCTCAAACCATCCCCTTTGAGTACTGGAACAAGACAAGAATGCCCACTCTCACCACTCCCATTTAACATAGTACTTGAAGTCCTAGCCAGAGCAATCAGGCAAGAGAATGAAAAGAAAGGAATAAAAAGCATCCAAACAGGAAAATAATTCAAACTATCTCTCTTCACTGATGATGTGATTCAACAGATAGAAAATTCTAACATCTCTACTAAAAACCTCCTAGAGTTGATAAAGAACTTTATTAAGGTTTCATGATACAAAATCAATGTACAGAAATCAGTAGCATTTCCATACACTAACAACATCCAGGCTGAGAGTGAAATCAAGAGCTCAGTTCCACTTACAATAGCCAAAAAGAAAATGAAATCTAGGAATACAGCTAGACAAGGAGGTGAAAGACCTCCACAAAGAGAACTAGAAAACACTGCTGAAAGAAATCAGAGATGGCACAAATAAATATAAATACATTACACGCTCATGTAATGGGAAGAATCAATGTCATAAAAATGGACGTACTACCCAAAGCAATTTACAAATGCAGTGCTATTCCAATCAAACTACCAATATCAGTCTTCACAGAATTAGAAATAAACTAATCTAAAATTCATATAGAACCAAAAAGAGCCTGAAGAGCCAAAGCAATCTCAAGCAAAAGACCAAAACTGGAGGCATCACACTACCTGACTTCACACTGGGAACTGAACAATGAGAGCACTTGGATACAGGGCAGGGAACATCACACACCACAGGGGGAGGGGCGAGGGGTAGCATTAGGAGAAATACCCAAGGTAAATGATGAGTTAATGGGTGCAGTAAACCAACATGGCACATGTATACCTATGTAACAAACCTGGAGGTTGTGCACATGTACCCCAGAACTTAAAGTATAATTAAAAAAAAAAAAACACACAGTAACCAAAATAGTTTGGTATTGGCACTAAAACAGACACATAGATCAATGGAAGACAACAGACAATTCAGAAATAAACCCATACTCCTACAACCACCTGATCTTCAACAAGGCCAAGAAAACAAAAAAACAACGTGGAAAGGACTTGCTATTCAATGTACAGTGCTGGGATAACTGGCTAGCCATCTGCAGAATATTGAAGCTGGATCCCTAACTTTCACCATATACAAAAATTAATTCAAAATGGATCAAAGATTTAAATATAAGGCCTCAAATTATAAAAATCCTGGACAGCAACCTAGGAAATATTCTTCTCAACATTGGCCTTGGCAAATAATTTTTGACTAAGTCCCCAAAAGCAATTGCAATAAAACAAAACAAGTAGGACCTTTTTAAACTAAAGAGCTTCTGTATAGCAAAATAAACTATCAACAGAGCAAACAGACAACCTACAGAATGGGAGAAGATCTCTCAACCTCTGCATCTGATAAAGGCCTAATATTCAGAATCTATAGGGAACTTAAACAGATCAACAGGAAAAAAATTATGGGCAAGGGACATCAATAGACACTTCTCAAAAAAAAAACAAAAAAAAAAAGAAAGAAAAAGAAACACAAGTGGCCAATAGGCATACGAAAAAAAATGTTCAGCATCATTAATCATCACAGAAAGGCAAATCAAAACCACAATGAGATACCATCTAACACCAGTCAGAATGGCTATTATTCAAAAGCCAAAAAACAATAGATGCTGGCTAAGTTGTGGAGAAAAATGCATGCTTATACACTTTTTATGGGAATGTAAATTCGTCCAGCCACTGGGCATGCTTATATACCTTTTATGGGAATGTAAATTAGTCCAGCAGGATTTCTCAAAAGACTTAAAACAGAGCTACCATTTTATCCAGGAATCCCATTACTGAGCATATACTCAAGAGAAAATAAATCAATCATACCAAAAAGACATGAACTCATATGTTTATTACTGTGCTATTTATAATAGCAAAGACATGAAAGCTACCCAGGTGTTCAATGATAGATTGGATAAAGAAAACGTGGTAAATACGAACCATGGAATACTATGTAGACATAAAATACAATGAAATCATGTACTTTGCAGCAGCATAGATGTAGCTGGAGGCCATAATCCTAAACAAATTAATCCAGAAACAGAAAATCAAATACTGCATGTTCTCATCTGTAAGTGGTAACTAAGCATTTCACATGGACATAAATGCAGGAGCAATAGACACTGATGAACACCAGAGGGTGGGTTTGAAAAACTACCTACTGGGTACCATGCTAGCTACAGGTGACAGGATTCCATTCTCCAAACCTCATATCACTCAATATGCCCATGTAAAATATCTGCTGTAGATATAACCCTTGTATCTAAAATAAAACACTGAAATAAAAATAAATAAAATGTTTAATTTTGTGTTAGATGAATTTCACTTCAATATAAAAAATTAAATAATTTTAAATATTAATTAATGATTAAGCTAAAACTAATTCATAGCGAAAGCAAGTAGAAATCAATGTTCAATTCTAACTCAAGATAACACTGATGATGTAGAACCCTGTTTCTGTCTTGTGGCACATTTGAATAGTAGTTTTACCACATCTTCAATCCACCCTTAATTTTAATTAATAGATTAAAAAACCATAATCATCTGTAGAAGACTATAATAGTCATTAGGAGTAGAAATAAAATGAGACAAAATATTTTTCATACAATTTAGAGCATTCACCTGAAATAAATTAAAATGTGTGCCATTAGAGATCTTCTGAGTCTACTAGCGTCAGAGGGTCATGTCTCTAGAATCTTTGGTATAATTTTAGTATTGAGTTCAAAGGGGTCATTTATTTAACATTAGAACATCAGTCAAGTGTCGTGGATCTTTTTATCCTTAATAATTTACATAGGAAAATCAAGGTAGGTCCAACCTAGATGAAAGTATTTATCATTTAAACCCATTAAAAATGTTAAAAAATTACAGGTAGAGAAGCAACAAAAGCAAGACAGGATTCAGAAAAACATAAAAGATGAGAATAACAAGAAACCAGCAATCCCAAAAGCAAATTAACTGGCAGTTCATTTCCTTCTGCATTTGGAAAAAAAATTAACAGACCTATTATTTTCTTTCTTTTTTAAAATCATGATATGAATTCCAATATCAAAATAGAAAACTCAGGTTTCTAATGATTCTTTGTATGGTGAAAATACATGTTCTGGAGTTAGGTCTGGCTTTGAGTCCTGGTTTCCTATGTCTTAGTTTGTGACATATTGAGTAAGTGACTTTATCTGAACTTTAGTGCTTTTCTTTGTTTCTCTCTTAATAATGTTTCTTTGACTCCTTTCTACTAACGCATAACCAGTGAAAATTAGGGAAAGCTATGTTTGAAATCTGATATACTATAGGTGCTTAGTAAATTATAGCTATTACCATTAAGAATAATTGTATGATGTCAAGAAAATACATTAAAATTACAAAAATGCAGATATCACTCAAGCTTATTCTTTTCAAAACTGTATATCATATCACAGAGAAAATAAGATACATAAATATATTTAAGAGTTACAATATACAATGCTGCCCTCCCCTCCCCCCAACTTGGGCCAGCATTGCTTGTCTCTTCATTTTTTTTTTTTTTTTTTTTTTTTTTTTGAGATGGAGCTTCGCTCTGTCACCCAGGCTGGAGTGCAATACTGCAATCTCGGCTAACTGCAACCTCCGCCTCCCTGGTTAAAGCGATTCTCTTGCCTCAGCCTCCTGAGTAGCTTAGGTTACAGGCACCCACCATCATGCCCAGGTAATTTTTGTAGATTTGTAGAGACGGTGTTTCACCATGTTGGCCAGGCTGGTTTCGAACTCCTAACCTCAGGTGATCCACCCACGTCAGCCACCCAAAGTGCTGGGATTTCAGGTGTGAGTCACCATGCTCGGCCATCTTTTCACTTTTGAGGCTCACTTAGCTGCTTTGGCTTTAAAATAATTTCTCATCTTTTACCTACTCAAAAAGAGATATGTTGTATTACAGGGGATATATATATATATACACACACACACACACACACACACACACAGAGACAGCGTGCATATATAGGGGATATATATATACATATACCATACTTGTAGGGGATATCTATCTATGTATCTATCTATATAGCATACTTATAGGGGATACATATATATATAGCAAACCTATAGGGGATATATATATGCTATATATATGCTATATATATATAGAGAGAGAGAGAGAGAGCATTTCAAAGCACCAGCTGCTATTTGACATTGTTCTTTAATTTATGTCTACAATGGGTGAGTGAGTGATGATAGCCTGTGCAGAACATTTCTTTATTCACAGCACTCAGATTTTTAAAAATGCCATATGGAGAAATATTTCTGCTTAGCACAGTCAATATATAAGACAATGTTTACTTTAAGTCTAATTCCACATCTTTATTCGTTGATGAGCTTTTTGAGGCCAATTCATCAACCTATATAGATGGAATGGCAAGTGTTTTCCCTAAAGCACAATGATCTAGTACAACACATAATTTTATCTTTATTATCCCAAGAGAAAAATTAAAAGGCTCCATGTGATAGATGGGTCACCAAATGCTGTTCTTTTCCTCTGTTGAGTATGAAAGGTTAAATGTATTGTCAGATAGTCATGGCTCATCAGAATAAACAATTTAGTTTAGACAATTGACAGAGCCAGTGACCTTTCATTCAAGTTCTTTAATTTATTTGTGCCATTAACAACTCTAAAATAGTCATAATATACCTTTCACAGGCTTTTTCTGTTTGTTGTGTTTACCTCTGTGCAAGATTTTCTTTCCCTGCTATTTGGCTATTTTATTTTAAATATGAATAAAATCATTACTTGCTCTGTCATCATGAGAGCTTCAGACACATACAATGCATTATTCCATCAGCACATTTTTCTTAATTAATTTCTATAAGTTTTAAAAATACTCTGCATGGCCCGGGCGTGGTGGCTCATGCCTGTAATCCCAGTATTTTAGGAGACCGAGGTGGGCAGATCACAAGCTCAGGAGATCGAGACAATCCTGGCTAACCTCATCTCTACTAAAAATAACAGAAAATTAGCCAGGTGTGGTGGCAGGCGCCAGTAGTCCCAACTACTCAGGAGGCTGAGGCAGGAGAATGGCGTGAACCTGGGAAGCAGAGCTTGCAGTGAGCCAAGATCGTGCCACTGCACTCCAGCCTGGGCGACAGTGCAAGATTCTGTCTCAAAAAAAAAAAAAGAAAGAAAGAAAAGAAAAGAAAAGAAAAGAAAAGAAAAAAAAATTCTTCATGAAAGCATTACCCATTATTGGTGCAATTTCTACTCTATGTAAATAAACTGACCATATTCTAAAAGAACTTTATCTCTACCTATCTCTTTTCTATTAATCTGTATGTATAGCTCACATTTAATATGATGTTTATTATTAAAAGTGTCTTGGGTTTTTATTTAGAAGACTGGTGATGTTTATATTAATTTGTCTATGATAAAACTAGGTCTACGTCATTAGTTTGTATGTTATTTAGTTTAAAGTCACATATGCAGTATGCTATACTAAAATCTCTGCATTCAAAGCCTCTTTTTATGTTGCTTATTTAACAAGCATAAATAACACCATCTTATACTTCAAGAGTAGCCTAATTCTGAAGTAGCATATGAAATCGATATTTAAGTGTTTTTGTCTGTTTGCTTTAACTCTAGCTAATTTTGCACAACCAATAACTCTTCCTGGTAATGCAAACTGAGCGCACTACTCCCTCTCGTAGTCATGCCACCCATGAAATGATTTGTGTGTATTATTTCATACTAATTTGCAGTAATGTCACCTTACATTTCAGCTACATTTATAAAGTTGCTATTTTATTTAATATGCTTTATCCTTTCCTGGCATTTAAAATTTCTTCTTTTCATAGTGTCCTGTTTATTAAACAGTCTAGATACTATAAATAGGTCATTGTGTGTGAAATGTCATTATGCTTGAGGAATTTACAGTTGATTAAGAATTAAGAATTGGGCCTGGGGGCCAGGTTACCTGCCTTCAAATCCTACCAAATACTAACTATGTATCCCTCAGGGATCTAGTTTCCTCATCTGTAAGATAATAATATTAATAACATTTACTCATGGGGGTCTTGTGCAGATGAAATTAGTTAAATCACATAACACAAATTAAACAGCATCTTGAACATACTTCCACATTTGTTTGCTAAATAAACACTTAAAAGAGATGCTAATAGATACATAAATTACTTAGTACCATGTACTTGGTGTTAGGATTAGTCATGAAGTTCCACTGGAAAATGAACACTTTACACAGACTGATGGAGATTATGAAAGTCTTTCTGGAGGAAATCAAGTACAGCAGGTCCTTCAAAAATGTTGTTTAGTCCAACATCATTTCATTATAAAATTGATGAGAAAAGAAATCAATTCCCAGCCAGGACTACTGACTATGTGAAGCTTACAAATGCTCCCAATGCCTGGGTGGGTTTAGCTCAATTCATCTGTTTTCCTCCTGAAGCCCAATGATGCATACATTAGGTTCACTGGTGTGTTTACATGGCGCTAGTTTAAGTGTGAGTGTGGGTGCATGTGTGTGAGTGTGCCCTGCCATGGGATGGCATCCTGTCCATGGCTGGTTCCTCCCTTGCACTCCAAGCTGCCAGGAAAATCTCTGTCCACCATGACCCTGAACTTGAATAAGTGGGTTAGAAAGTAAATAAATGAACGAATATGAAGTATTGACAAAATTTGTAAAGCAGATGATAATCATACAAATGCACGACAATAAATGATACAGTACAAAAGCACTCAGTGAGCCCACCATATTTGTTATGGCTTGTTTTTTACTGCAAAGTGGGAAGTGATGCTCCTCATAATTTTTGCTCTGCAAATATTTATTTCTTTATTTAACTCACCACCATTACGACAGTGATCACTCACTAATTCACCAAAAGTTTAATAAAATAATTATATTGCTCTTTTCTATTAATCTTCATGTATAGCTCACATTTAATACAATGTTTATTATTAAAAGTGTCTTGGGTTTTTATTTAGAAGACTGGTGATGTTTATATTAACTTGTCTATGGTAAAACTGGGTTTAAGTCATTAGTTTACATGCTATTTAGTTTAAAGTCACAATTTCCAAGAACCTATTCATGATGGTAAAGACTTACTGCATTGAAAAACATTAGTCAGATAAAGAAAGGATAAAATCCATCCAAATGTTGGGAACAAAATAGGCAACATAGTCTGTAATATCAAATACAAGCTGTCTTGCATTATACAAGTGAAATGTGTACAGCAAAGATGTATTTCATTCTTATTTTTAAGCTCCTTGAGATATAAGTCTTCGGCTAGCCGATCTGTAGTACTTGTAGTCTCTAACACAGAGCTTTAATATAAGAGTCACTCACCATCTCATGCATTATTCCTAAAACAGCTTCCTAAACATCTTAAACACACTTCTCAATCACATTTCAATCCATCTTATGTAGAGCTTCCAGGATAACCTACAATACACACATCATCCCTCAAAAGAAGAACAGACTGAAAAACTTCAGTTGTTGTTTTTTACCAATGGCATTGAAGTCATAGTCTCTCTTCTGTCACTAGTCATATTTTTTCATAGTTTATGTCCTCCTTATTATTTGCCCTGCCTTTGTAATCATGTAAGTCATTTTTTGTCTGTCTAAATCAAACATATTTGCCCAATAGTTGCAACAAACATGATTTTCCTAACAATTACATATGTATTTTTGCATAGCATTCTTTAAATAACGACATTAAAAAAAAGTAGGGAGATAAACAGGCAAAGCACCAGCCAAAAAAGAAAGAAAAAATGAAGAAAGTACTCCTGAAGAAAAGAGATACATTTCTGAATACTGTTTCTGACTACCATGTCCTTAAGCAATCTCTTGTCTTGAGGTCTTGGCCTTAGATTTCGACTTCTACGTTACCTTACAGTTGGCCAACCCCCTGTGTTCTGAGAATCTAACCTCCACAACCAGTAATGACACTTTTCGAATGAAAATTAGATTCTATCACATCTCTGATCAAAACTTCCAATGGCTTTCACCTCACTCAGAATAAAATGCAACTGGCCCTGTCTCTCCAAACTCATCTCCTAACTCTAAGGATGAGATTCATAGGTTCAGGAATCAAGTGGTGGAAATAGGAGTGGCCCCAGTCACTATTATACCAGTGACCCATTAGCAGAATTTCCTATTTCTGCAGCTTTATGCACTGCTGGCCTAGAGGTCTTAATTGCAGAGGGAGGAATGCTTCCACCAGAAGACACAACAAGCATTCCGCTGAAGAGGAAGTTAAAACTGTCACAAGGCCAGTTTGAGTTCCTCGTGCTTCTGAATCAACAGGCAAAGAAGAGAGTTATAGTGCTGGCTGGGGTAATTGAGTTTGATCACCAACAGGAAACTGCTACTCTGCAATAGAGGTAAGAAAGAGTATGTCTGGAACAAAGAGGACCCGTTGGGGCATCTCTTAATATTACAGTACCCTAAGATTAAGGTCAATGGAAAACTACAATTTATTCCCGATAGGCATACTAAAGATACAGACTCTCCCGAAATCGAAGTTTGGGTAACCCCACCAGGTAAAGAACCACACCAGCTAAGGTACTTACTGAAGGCAAAGGGGATACAGAATGACTAGTGGAAGAAGGTAGTTATAATTACTAGCTACGGCCATGTGACCAGTTACAAAAACAAGGACTATCAATTGTCATAAGTATCTCCTCCTTACTTTGTTAAGAAAATGTGCGTGTATGTAAGGTGTGTGTGTGTGACTGTGAGTGTGTATGTGAAGCAAATATCTTTAAATATCTTTTGATTTAAAGAGAGGGTTGTTTTCTTTCCTCTCTTATTTCCTTATCATGCAACATAAGATATATTGACTTTATTACAATATTAAGTATTTAAGTGTTGTCAATTTTATATCACAGTATAGTATTTGAGTTAAAGAATATAAAGGGGAAGAGTAAAAGCCAATACCTGATAATGAATTTCTTCATATAGTCATATATTCAATACCATATATATGCTGTATATGCAATATTATATAAATGGCATATATATTTTCATGTATTGAGTATATGGAATACCATTTATATTGAATATATTCAATATCATATAATCATTGCTTTACTAACATTATATAGATGGATAATAATTTTATGATTGAATATATCAAATATGTGAAAAGATTTATTATATCTATTATATAGGCCATAATATATATATTATATGTATGGTATTAAATATAAATAAATAAGTGTATATATATATGGATTGGTTCTGTTTCTCTAGAGAGACAAGATTAATATAGTTGGTATTACATAATTTTCATATTTCATTCTCTATTAATGTCTATACATTTCTGTTGTAAAGGATTATTACAGACAGTGTAAATGTTATAAAGAAAGTACTCCGTAGATAGCCTAGCACAAAACAATATGCGTGTATCAAGGACATTCTCTCTTCTTCTAGGGTAAGGTTGCTACATTTTAAGTTATACACAAGATAGTTGTATCAGGTGAGTTGGGACTTTGTTATTGCCTTTATTTGGAGATTAGGGTTTAAGGAGATGTACATGGGTTCCAAGTTGAAAAGGAGTGGACCTGTGATGGTTAATTTGATGTGTTGACTTGACTGGAACACAGGATCCCCAGATATCCGATTGGATATTATTTCTGGGTATGTCTGTGAGAGTGTTTCTGAAAGATTCACATTTGAATTCATGGACTGGATGAGGCAGATGGCTCTCCCTAATGTGGGTGGGCATTGTCCAATCTGTTGAGGGCTTGAATAGAACAAAAAGGAGGAGGGAGCTTAAATTTGCTTTCAGCCTGACAGCATGAGCTGGGGCATTGGTTTTCTACTTCCATAAATGCTCTTGATTCTCAAATCTTTAGAAAATGGCTGGAATCTACACCATCAGCTTTCTAGCTCTCAGGCCTTCAAACTATACCACCAACTTCTCTTGGTCTCCAGCTTGTAGACAGCAGATTGTGGGACTTTTCAGCCTTCATAATTGCATGAGCCAACACCTTATAATAAATCTCTTCATATATTCATATATTCAATACCTTATATGTGCTATGCATATTATATATGGCATATATATTTTCATGTATTGAATATATGAATATATGAAGAGATTTACTATGTATATTATATAGGCCATGATATATATACAATATTGGATATATGGTATTGGTTCTGTTTCTTTAGAGAAGCCAGACAAATATAGTTGGCATTGCATAATTTCCATGTTTCATTTTTTATTAATATCTATACATTTCTGTTGTAAAGGATTCTTTAGAACACTGTAAATGTTATAAATTAAATACCCAGTAGATTGCCTAGCACAAAATAATGTGTGTGTCTGTGCGTGTTTAAAAAATATCTTTAAATGTCTTTCGATGTAAAGAGCGTCTACTATTACTACTATTGATACGATATTCTAATGGGAGTCATGATATTTCTAAAGAGAGAAACGGATTCTCCTGAGCTAATGAGAATCTTTAAAAGTCCGGTACCAATTTTCTTATTTTGATTACCTTTGAATATTTTGGAGACTAGGAAGTTTTGGAATGATCATAGAGAAGGTGATGACAGCGCCCAAGAGATCTAAAAGCATGGAAGTGCTAGCATATCTCAGAGAACCTGAGCATCTACGCTGGACCTTAGGGCTGTCTGTATTGCTAACCCTGGCTTTCTTCTAGCAGACTGTGTGCAACAACACCAAAAATAGCAAGTGCTTTAAGCATTCCCTGCAGGACACCTAAATACCACTCTTCAAAGTACCCTAGGGAGTTTGCTTTATTTTTCTGAGATAAATCATACCACAATGTATCACATTTCTTCCTTAGGAAAAGAGAATACAAAAGAAGTCAGCATTGCTTTGGAATGGGCCTATGGACTGAAAACACATTACGGCATAATACAACCCGATCACAGCTTCACTTATCTATTTGGAAAGGCGTTTACATTGCACTTATTACCTAGTACCTGTTAAAAGCTGTTTATGGAGACCACAATAAGAAACAATTTTTATGCTTCTTTTAGTTTGCTATAAATTCAGAAACAATTTTGCTTGAACAGCTGATCTGTGAATTAATAATGAGAGACTATAACTTTTTTTCACTATACTATGTCAAGTACTTCCTTTATGTTTAAAAATTGATGAGGCTTAAAACTCCATTTCTTTACAGGAAACAGATTTCAAAGCATATAGGACAATCACCATTTCCCTCATACGGAAAGTTCTTTCCAAGTTCATGACTTGACTAATAAAAAATAAATAAAAACAGTGTTGAGTTTAGTATAAAGTATTATGATCCTTCTTTAAACATTTCCTGGAAATAGTCTTCTAAAATATCATGTGAAGAGTAATTTTTAGTAAAATACATTGTGATTTATCTCAGAAATGCTGGCTACTGAAAGTAACAACTGACTGAGTCTTTAATGAGAAAATCCTCTCAATTGCTTTCATTGACTAT
>NW_016803282.1:611311-621885 GCF_001698545.2 Rhinopithecus bieti | reverse complement strand
GATAGCTCAGTATTTTTTTTTTTAAGTTAATTATGGACTTTATTTGTTTAGGCCTACTATATTTTTCACTCAGTATTAGCTTGAATTTCTGGAGACTGAGACATTACTGAAATAAAGCACTGTGCATTTCATCATTGAGATAATTGGACAGATATAGGCCATAATGAAAATAACTTTTTCCAGGGTGACGTATTAGTCCTGCAAATGAAATAAGAGCAGTTCATCCAAAGCCAACTTCAAAGTGGCTTGAGGCAGTGGATAAGGCTTGATCTTTCCTAGTATTTTTTATGTTATGTTATGTTATGTTATGTTATGTTATGTTATGTTATGTTATGTTATGTTATGTTATTTTACTTTATTTGAGAGGAAGTCTCACTCTGTAACCCAGTCTGTACTGCAGTGGCATGACCTGGGCTCACTGCAAGCTCTGCCTCCTGGATTCAAGCGATTCTCCTGCCTCAGCCTCCCAAGTAGCTGGGGCTACCGGCACCTGCCACTACGCCCAGCTATTTTTTTTTTTTTTTTTTTTTCCTGTGTGTATTTTTAGTAGAGACGGGGTTTCGCTGTGTTGGCCAGGATGGTCTCGATCTCCTGGCCTCCTGATCTGCCCTCCTCGGCTTCTCAAATTGCTGGGATTACAGGCGTGAGCCACCGCGCCCGGCCCTTTCCTAGTATTTTACATTGCTTATCATCGCAGTGGGAGGGGAAATGGGTTTGTGTCGACCTTAAAAGATTGTTCAGATTATTCATGTAACAAGAGTAACTCTTGAAGTGGTTTTAATATAATTATTTTGCCTTTGGATATATATTGTACATTTCATTAAAATAATCATTTACTGTTTAGTGGGAACATAAGGCATAGTGTTAAATGATATAATGTTTTGAAGGCAATTAGTTTATTTTTTTTTTTAAGGTTTTATTTTTTGAGGAGCGGGAAGAGAATTTCTTAAATGTTTCCTGTAGAAGACTTGCATTTTTGTTTATTTAAATAATAGCTTACATCTCCTTTTCCTTTTTTAAATTTAAAAAAATAAATGGTTTTCTTTTGTAATATTCCCTCATCTATCTCTTTTATATTTTTTTTCTAAAGAAAGGGAATATTGCTTCTCTCTTATTTTCTCTAAAATTCATTATGCTGGTAAGATTTTGCAAATAACCAGACTCAAAATGGAGAGATTGGAAATGTTAGAGAAAACTTCTGGGAGGTCATTATTTTGGACTGAGCTCTTGTACTACGTCCTAGCAGACCAGTCCAAATGAAAATGAAGTCACTTATACTAAATGTCAGATCATCAAACTCAAACTTTACGGAAGTAGATTGATTTCAGAACAAACCAGTTGTTTTGAAATCAGAGTCAGCATAATAAGGGAGTCCTCTCTGCTTTAACCCTTACAAAGAAAAGCAAACTCAAATAACTGAGTGTTAACCAACTGGCTTTTCCCCCATTGTTCTGTTTCCTTGTTCCCACCTTAAAAAATTCACTGTTTTGCCATTGGCCAGTGTGAGCTCTTCATTACATTTTGTTGGAAGGAGCCAGCCTCAATTCATGACGGCAAATAAAAGCCATTAAATCTATAAATACATTGGTTGTAATTTTGTCTTTTGCAGAAATTGTCAGAATGTGGTAGAATACTACTTTGGATCTTTGCAAATAACACACCGCAAATGAGCTTCAATTTTAAGAATTTTTTTAAAAAAGATTATACGCTGTTAAAAGTTTTCAGAGGCTGACACTAAAGTTAAGGATAAACTGAGAGCTAGGAAAGAATATATATATATATAGGTCTCCAGAACATATACCGTCTTGATTTAATGCCCAAGTTTTCCATATTTAGATATTAGCCATATCAAGGTATGCTAGATGCCAGATCCAAAGAATATGGGTGTGCCGGTCTCTGGCAGAATGTCAATAGAACAATTTTATAGAGCCTAGGATTTATTTATACTTAAGGGTACACTCGGCAGTATGGTGAATAGAGCTATGTTTTAGATATAGTAGATTTTTGAATGATTCGTGTATCACATTTTCATAGCTATTTTTTGCCCAGGAAATTGCTATTCTGAAGAATTGTTGCCTCCTTTAAGAGAATGACTAACACTTAATCGTTCTTTTGCACTACCACAAGGCACTTAGAGGGAAGAATAGCACAAAAAGCTGGATGTTCTGGTCTGAGGCAATCTTAAGACCCTGGAGTTTTCTTTGGAGCTGGAGAGACTTTTGGAGATGATCTGGTTCAATCCTCTCACTTTACAGATGAAAATCTTGAAACCCAGTGAGATTAAAGGATATACCTGAAATCACACAGCTCACTTATTGAAGAGCTTGGATTAGATCCTATGTTCCCAAATTCTGTTCTCTCTCTTTTTCTCTCTCAGTAGTGAGGCGGTCAAGGGTAGAGCTTAAAGGTGCTATAAGGATTTTTTTTTTTTTAATTAGTACATAGAAAAAAAGGACAGATTATTTGGGAGTTTATCAAAGGTTCTAAACTTTAAAAAGGGTTGGAAAAAATGCTTAATAAAAAAATGAACATCTTCTAGTTTATATCTCAATCCATGCTACTTGCTTAATATTATTTATGCTGTGTAATTCATAAACATTTTTGTATCTGCATATTATTCACTATATATAATGGTTAAATTTTTGAATTAATTAATTATATGTAGTAATTCTGTTCAAATAACACTTATTTAACAATAATTGTCTGCTAGTTATTGCACTGTGTGAACAGTTTAACAAATTCTAATACCTAGAATCTCAATATCTAAACAAGTGCAAAGATAAACAATATGATAAATGCTGCAATAGCTGTAATCATAGTAAGTCTTGAGAATTTAAGAAAGAGTCAGGGTAATATAGATGCAGCTAGGCAATGGTACAGGAGAAATCTGGAAAGATTCTCAGAACTAAAAGACATGATTCAATGTGAATTTTAAACAAAAGACAGAGCTTGTAAGCAGATAGCAGATAGGAAGGTGAGTGTTTTGGTACAGAAATTATTCAGAGTCCACTTCTGCCACTTGCCTCTCCTCCTCTCAAAGCTCGAGGGAACAAATCATCTAATAGAAGATATATTTTTTTTTTTTTTGAGATGGAGTCTCACTCTGTTGCCCAGGCTGGAGTGCAGTGGCACGATCTGGCTCACCGCAACCTCTGCCTCTCGGGTTCAAGTGATTCTCCTGCCTCAGCCTCTCGAGGAACTGTGAAGAAAAGTAAAACAACCTTACTTTTTCTGATCTCTTGCTATGAGTGACTTTAAAATAATTTTATGTATATTTATTTGTTTACCTAATGGTCTCTAGCCACACTTAAAACGTTTGCCAACTGTCTTAGAGAAAACAACAAAATATGGTTTTCTAAAATACACATATTTTTTATCAAATATAAATTATATCAATACTATGACAACAGATTTTAATGGTCCGAATCAATTGTTGAGCTTAAAATGTAAATAATATATTATCTAACATAGAAAAGCAAGTGTTACTAATATGCAGATATTATAAGTGTACAAAACAGAATTTAGCTAGAGTTAGAGAACTTCTACATTAGACACTAATGTTTCATAATAGAAGTTAACTTTACAGTTTCATCTAGATGTTAATAACTTTCTTTAGAAAAGGCTCTCCCTTTTTATTCTTACTTTTAATTCACTATAATTAAATTTATTTTATTAAACTTCTGCTGAATTTTAACTTCTGTAGCAGCCACATTATATGCTATGGCAGCCATGGGAATGAGCCCAACAGATCTTCTCCTCCAGGAAGCTTAATTTGACAAGGGTCCTGCACCTTTGCTTTGAAACCTATAGCCGCATTTGTGAAATGACCTTATTTTTCACAAGCTGCTCTGAGCCAGTGGCTGAATCTAGTGCTGATACTAAAGCAGAGAATGACGCGAGGTTTCACTGCATAAGGATTTTGACTCTGGAGCTTCCAACAGCATTGCTAAATATTCCTTAGACTCTATGTCAGTCTAAGATGCCTTTACCCAAACTACCTCCCTTTGTTACCATCTTTTTCACTCAGGGTCAGACTGGCACCATGGTCAGACACCTCCCCGAGAATTATTCAGCTTCCTCTCCATTTTTTCTCAAAAAGACGTGTCCCTCAATAAACTGCTTGAAATCAGCTTGAGGTGGCAGAGCAAGATGGCCGATTTGAAGCCTTCACCAGTTGTCCTCCCTACAGAAACACCAAACTGAACAACTATCAATACAAAATACAACCTTTATAAAAGTCAAAAATCCGATGAATGATCACTTTACCTACTTTTAGAGGTACTGAAGAGGATAGAAAAGACAGTCTTAGATTCCAAGGCTGCTCCTTCCTCATCCCTTAGCAGCAGCCTCATGGCACAGAGAGAGAATCAGTGTTCTTAGGAAAGGAGAGTTCTGTGGTTTTAGGACTTTGCATTGGAACTCAGTGCTGCTCTGTCAAAGCAGAAAGCAACACCAAGCAGAACACAGATGCCACCCACGGAGGGACCATTGAACCCAATATTTCATCCATCCCAGAGGTCAGAACTTGGGTTTCCATAAATCTCATCCCCATAGGCTAAAGGGCTCTGGGGTCCTACATAAACTTGAAAGGCAGTCTAGGCTGCAAGGATTGCAATTCTTGGGTAAGTCTGGGTGCTGTGTTGGGCTCAGAGCCAGCAGAATAGGGTGGCACGTGACCTAGTAAGACATTGGCCTATGCGGCCTAGGGAGTGGTTGCACCACCCCTCACCCAACCCCAGGCAGTGCAGCTTGCAGCTTCAGTACAGGCTCCTTCCCTCTAATTAAGGAGAGGAGAAAGAAGATTAAAAAGGACTTTGTCTTGTAACTTGGATACCAGCTCAGCCAGAGTAGGACAGGGCAATGGGCAGAGCTCTCAGGCCCCCATTCCAGGCCCTAGCTCCTGGATGACATCCCTGGGCCAGAAGGAAAACCACTGCTTTAAATGGAAGAACCCAGTTTGGGCAAGACTCATCACCTGCTGACTAAAGCAACACTGAGTCCTGAATAATCAGCAGCGATACCCGGACAGTACTCACCATGGGCTCAGAGTGACACTCACAGATGTGCTGGCTTCAAGTGTGACCAAGCACATTCCCAGCTGTGGTGCCTAAAGGGAGAGACTCCTTATGCTTGCGAAAAGGAGAGGAAAAAGTAAAGGGGACTTAGTTTTGCTGCGTGGGGATCAGCTCCTCCGCAGTGGAGCAGAGCACCAAGCAGGCTCTGGAGGTTTTGATTCTAGGTTTTGGTTCTTGGATGACATTAGGGACCTGCCCTGGGCCAGGGAGGAGCCCACTGCTGTGAAGTAAGAGTCCCAAGTCTAGCAGCATTTACCACAAACTTACTGAAGAGCTCTTGGGATTGAGCGTAGCCAGACCGTGCTCCTTGCAGGCCTGGGGCAGTGGACACCACAGGGAGAAGAGTGAAAATGGGAGGGAAGAGTGGGAATGGCTTTTTTGTGTGTGGCTTGGGTGGCAGCTTAGTCACAGTAGAATAGGGCACCAAGTAGATTCCTCAAGTTTTCCACTCTAGACTCTGGCTCTCAGATGCTATCTCTGGACCTACCCAGGGCTGGGGGAAACTCACTGCCCTAAAGGGAAGGATATAAGCCTTGTTGGCTTTCCAACCTGCTGATTGTAGAGCCCAAGGGCCTTGAGCAAACATAGGTACTAACTAGGCAGTGCTTACCACAGCCCTTGGGCAAGACCCGGTAATGTGCTGGCTTCAGCTCTAACCTAGCACAGTCCCAGTGGTGTTAGCCACAGGGGTGTCTGTATCACCCCTTCCCCAGCTCCACTGAGTTCAGCACTGAAAGACTTTGTTTGGAAGAATGTAAGGAAGAAAGAGTCTCTGCCAGGTAATCAGATAATTCTTCAGGGCCTTATCTAAGACCATCAAGGCAGTAACTTTCTGAGTCTGCAGGAGCCACGGTGTTACTGAGCTTGGGGTTCCCTCTAATGCAGATATGGCTGCAGTGAACAAAAACTTAGATTACAACACATGAGTCCCTTTTAATATCTGGAAAGCCTTCCCAAGAAGGACAGTATGAAGAGCCTAGACTGTGAAAACTACAATAAATATAAAACTCTTTAATGCCCAGACACTGCATTGAATGTTCAATGCCCAGAACATCGACAAGTATGAATACCACACAGGAAAAATATGTTCTAAGCCAACAAACTAAATGAGTCACCTGGGACCACTCCTGAAGAGACAGAGATGTGACCTTTCAGACAGATCATTCAAAATAACTGTTTTGAGGAAACTGAGTGAAACTCAGGATATCACAGAAAAGGAATTCAGAATCTTATCAGGTAAATTTAACAAAGAGATTGAAATAATTAAAATAAGTCAAGCAGGAATTCTGGAGTTTAAAAATGCAAATGACATACTGAAGAATGCATCAAAGTCTCTTAACAGCAGAAGTCATCAAGCAGAAGAAAGAATTAGTAAGCTTGAAGACAGGCTATTTGAAAATACACAGAGGAGCAAAAAAAAAAAAAAAAAAAAAAAAAAAAAAAAAAAAAAGAAAAGAAAATACCCTCAAAGGGCAAATCTAAGAGTTATTGGCATTAAAGAGTAGGTAGAGAGAGAGAGATAGAGAGATCCAGTTAGAAAGTTTATTCAAAGGCATCATAACAGAGAACTTTCCAAATCTAGAAAAGGGTATCCATATTCAAGTCATAAAGGTTATAGAACACCAAGCATATTTAACCCAAGTAAGACTACCTCTAGACATTTAATAATCCAACTCCCAGCCAGGCATGGTGGCTCACGCCTGAAATCCCAGCACTTTGGGGGGCCGAGGCAGGTGGATCATGAGGTGAGGAGATCGAGACCATCTTGGCTAACACGGTGAAACCCCGTCTTTACTGAAAATACAAAAAATTAGTTCAGCGTGGTGGCAGGCGCCTATAGTCCCAGCTACTCTGGAGGCTGAGGCAGGAGAATGGCGTGAACCTTGGAGGTAGAGCTTGCAGTGAGTTGACATCAGGCCACTGCACTCCAACCTGGGTGACAGAGCGAGACTCTGTCAAAAAAAAAAAAAAAAAAAATCCAACTCCCATAAAGAAAAGATTATAAAAGGAGCAAGAGAAAAAAACAAATAATGTACAGTAGAGCTCCAATATATTGGCAGCAGACTTTTCAGTGGAAACCTTAAAGGCTAAGAGAGAGTGGCATGATGTGTTCATAGTGTTGAAGAAAAAAAAAAAAAAAAAAAAGCTTTATCCTAGAATAATATATGTAGTAGAAATATCCTTCAAACGAGAAAGAGAAATATAATTTCCCAGATAATAAAAAGCTGAGGGATTTAATCAACATCAGAACTACCCTAATCCCAGCACTTTGGGAGGCCGAGACAGGTGGATCACGAGGTCAGGAGATCGAGACCATCCTGGCTAACACGGTGAAACCCCGTCTCTACTAAAAAATACAAAAAACTAGCCAGGCGAGGTGGCGGGCGCCTGTAGTCCCAGCTACTCGGGAGGCTGAGGCAGGAGAATGGCGTAAACCCAGGAGGCGGAGCTTGCAGTGAGCCGAGATCCGGCCACTGCACTCCAGCCTGGGCGGCAGAGCGAGACTCCGTCTCAAAAAAAAAAAAAAATTGTTAAAGACAGTTATCTGATCTGAAATAAAAGGATGTTAATAAGAAATCATCTGAAGGAACAAGCTATACTGGTAATAGTAAGTACACAGAAAAACACAAAATTTGGTAACAGAGTAATTGTCGTGTATAAACTACTCTTATCTTGATTAGAAAGACTAAAAAAAATGAACCTATCAAAATAATAAGCACAACAACTTTTCAAGACATAGTACAACGAGATATAAATAGAAACAACAAAATGTTTTTTTAAAAAAGGAAAACAAAGTTAAAATGTAAGGCTTTTACTAGTTTCCTCTACGATTGCTAGTTTGATTGCTTATGTAGTCAGTATTAAATAGTTATCAGGTTAAAGTAATGGGTTAAAATATATTATTTGTAAGCCTTACGGTAACCTCAAATAAAAAAAAAAACATACAACAGATAAACAAAAAGGAAAAATCAAGAAATGAAAACATACTACCAGAAAAGGTCACCTTCACTAGAAAGAAGACAGAAAGGAAGAAAGAAGAAAGAGAAGACCACAAAACAACCAGAAAACAAATAATAAAATGGCAGAAGTAAGTTCTTACTTGTCAATAGTAACATTGAATGTAAATGGACTAAACTCTCCAATCAAAAGACATAGAGTGGTTGAACGGATGAAGAAAACAAGACTCAACAATCTACTACCTTCAAGAGACATATTTCACCTATAAAGACACACATAGCCTGAAAATAAAGGGATGGAAAAAGTCATTTTATGCCAATGGAAACCAATACAAGAACAGCAGTAGGTAAACTTATGACAGATAAAATAGGTTTCAAAACAAAAACCATAAAAGACAAAGAAGATTGTTATATAATAATAAAAGGAGCAATTCAGCAGGAGCATATAATAATTGTAAATACATATGTATCCAATAATAAAGCACTCAGATATATAAAGCAAATATTATTAGATCTAAAGAGAGAAATAGACCCTAATAATAGCAGGAGACTTCAACACTGTGCTTTCGGCATTGGACAGATCATCCAGACAGAAAGTCAGCAAAATGCACTGGCCTTATCTGTCATATAGGCCAAAGCACAATATAAATATTTAAAGAATATTTTATCCAATGTCTTCACAGTACACATTTTTCTCCTCAGCACATGGATCATTATTAAGGAGAGACTATATTTTAAGTCACAAATGAGTCTTAAAACGTTAAAAAAAAACTGATATAACATCAAACATCTTCTCTGACCACAGTGGAATAAAATTCAAAATCAGTAACAAGAGGAATTTTGGAAACTAAACAAACACATAAAAATTGAACAATATGCTCCTGAATGACCAGTGAGTCAATGAACAAATTAAGAATCAAATTAAACAACAAACGATAATGAAAACACAACATACCCAAATCCACAATGTGAACAGTACTAAGAAGGAATTATATAGTTATAAGCACCTATATCAAAAAAGGTAGAAAAACTTCAAATAAACTAATGATGCATCTTAAAGAACTAGAAAAGCAGGAACAAACCTAATCCAAAATTGGTAAAATAGAAATAATAAAGATCAGAGCAGAAATAAATTGAAACAAAACATAGAAAAGATCAATGAAATGACAAATTGTTTTTTTTGAAATATAAATAAAAGTAACAAATCTTTAGCCAGACTAAGAAAAAAAAAAATGATAAGACCCAAATAAATACAATCAGAGATTTAAAAAACAGCAGACATTAGAACTGATAGCACAGAAATTCAAAGGATCATTGGGGGCTACCGTGAGCAACTATATGCTAGTATACTAGACAACTTAAAAGAAATGGATACATTCCTGGATACACACAATCTACTAAGATTGAGCAATGAATAAATTCAAACCTGAACATACTAATAACAAGCAATAAGACCAAAGCTGTAATAAATAGTCTTTGAGCAAAGAAAAGCCCAGGACCCAATAGCTTCACTGTTAAATTTTACCAAACATTGAAAGAACTAATACCAACCATACTCAAACTATTCCAATCAATAGATGAGAAAATAATTCTAAACTCATTCTATAAGGCCAGCATCATCCTGTTACCAAAACCAGACAAAGACACATTAAAACAAAACAAAACAAAACAAAACAAAACAAAACAAAACAAAACAAAACAAAACCTGCAGGCGAATATCCCTGATGAACATTGATGTAAAAATCCTCAATGAAATATGGGCAAACTAAGTTCAATAATAAATTTAAAAATTAGTCAACATGACCAAGTGTGATTTATCCCAGAAATATGTAAATCAATTAGTGTGATATATTATGTCAATGGAACGAAGGACAAAAATTATATGACCATGTAATTGATGCTGAAAAAGCTTTTGATAAAATTCAATATCCTTTATGATTTAAAAAACCCTCAAAAAACTGATTTTAAAGGGAACATACCTCAACATAATAAAAGCCACATACAACAGAGCCACAGCTATTATCATACTGTGTCCGGAGCCATGAGGCCCGGAATTAGCCGACCTCTGTTGCTTGATCTCCGCAAAGCGGAGACAAGAGGGCGCATTCCCGGGTTCTTTATTTATAAACCCTTCCCGCGCGCGCCCAAAGCTTTTCCCGCGCGCGCCTAAGTTTCTCCCGCGCGCGCCAAAACTGTTCCCGCGCGCCAACCTTTCCCGCGCGCGCCAACCTTTCCCGCGCGCGCGCAAACATTTTCCCGCCCAGGAAGATATGCAGCCCAGGGCGCAGGTGCGATCCCGCGCCCGGGAAAAGTACAAACCCACGGCGCATGCGCGATTGTAATTTGAGAAGATCCGGCCCCTATCACCGCCCTGGCCCAACCTCTTCCCCTGCCAGCCTATATAAGGCATGACCCTATACTCAATAAACGAGACTTGATCAGGCTGTTTGTCTTGTCTCCATTTCTTGTGTTTTCTTGTCTCCTCCATTCCCACTCCCCCTTCCAGGGCCCGTTCGACTGTCCTGCAGGTCGGGACANTGNG
>NW_016803282.1:578663-608955 GCF_001698545.2 Rhinopithecus bieti | reverse complement strand
CGCGCGCCAACCTTTCCCGCGCGCGCCAACCTTTCCCGCGCGCGCGCAAACATTTTCCCGCCCAGGAAGATATGCAGCCCAGGGCGCAGGTGCGATCCCGCGCCCGGGAAAAGTACAAACCCACGGCGCATGCGCGATTGTAATTTGAGAAGATCCGGCCCCTATCACCGCCCTGGCCCAACCTCTTCCCCTGCCAGCCTATATAAGGCATGACCCTATACTCAATAAACGAGACTTGATCAGGCTGTTTGTCTTGTCTCCATTTCTTGTGTTTTCTTGTCTCCTCCATTCCCACTCCCCCTTCCAGGGCCCGTTCGACTGTCCTGCAGGTCGGGACAATACTGAGTGGGGAAACACATAAAGCCTTCCCTCTAAGAGCTGAAACAAAACAGGAATGCCCACTTTCACCACTGTTATTCAATACCGCACTGGAATTTCTAGCTAAAGCAATCAGACAAGAGAAAGAAATAAAGGACATCCAAATTGCAAAGGAAAAAGTCAAATTATCCTTGTATGCAGATGATATAATCTTATATTTGGTAAACCTAAAGATTCCACAGCAAGCTATTAGAACCGATAAACAAATTCAGTAAAGTTGCAGGATAAAAAATCAACATGCAAAATCAGTAGCATTGTTATGTGCCAACAGCAAACAATCTGAAAAAGAAATCAAGAAAATTATCCCATATACAATAGCTACAAATAAAATTAGATATCTAGGAATTAATGAAAGAAATGAAAGATCTCAACAATGAAAACTGTAAAGCACTGATGAAAGAAATTGAAGAGGACACAAAAAACAAAAGGTTGTCCATGTTCATGGATTGAGAGAATCAATAGTTTTTAAACCTCCAAACTACCTAAAGCAATCTACAGAATCAATGCAATCACTATTAAAATACCAATGACATTCTTCTCAGAAATAGAAAACAAACTCTAAAAGTATATGGAACCACAAAAGTCCCAGAATAGCCAAAGCAATCCTGAGCAAAGAGAACAAAACTGGAGGAGTCACATTAACTGGCTTCAAATTATACCACAGTGCTGTAGTAACCAAAACAGCATGGTACAGGCATAAAACAGACACATAGACCAATGGAACAGAATAGAGAATCCAGAAACAAATCCATACACATATATATAGTAAAGTCATTTTCAACAAAAGTGACAAGAACATACATTCAAGACAGAATAGTTTCTTCAATAAATGGTGCTAGGAAAACTGGATATCCACATGCAGAATAAAATTAGACCCCCATCTCTTGCCATACACAAAAATCAAATCAGAATGGATTAAGGACTTAAATATGAGACCTCAAAATATAAAACTACTACAGTAAAACATTGAGGAAATTCAATGGAGTTGAGTTCGGACTAAGAAATTGAACTAGGCAAAGATTTTTTGTATCCGATAAGCACAGGCAACCAAAGAAAAAATGAACAAATGGGATCACATCAAATTAAGAAGCTTCTGCACAGCTAAGGAAACAATCAACAAAGTGAAGAGACAATGTATTGAATGGGAGAAATATTTGCAAACTACCCGTCTGACAAGGGGTTAATAACCAGACTATATAAGAAGCTCATAAAACTCTATAAGAAAAAAAAAAATCTAATAATCCAGTTAAAACTAACTGAGCAAAAGATGTGAATATGCATTTCTCAAAAGAAAATAGACAAATGGCAAATAGGAGTATAAGGTACTAACATTGATCATCAGAGAAACGCAAATCAACACCGCAGTGAGATATCATCTCCCTCCAGTTAAAATGGCTTTTATTCAAAAGACAGGCAATAACAAATGCTGGTGAGTATGGGAAGAAAAGGTAACCCTCGTAGACAGGTAGTGGCAATGCAAATTAGAAAATCCATTGTGGGGAATAGTTTGGAAGTCCCTCAAGAAAACTAAAAGTAGAATTACCATATTATCCAGAGATCCCATTGCTAGGTATATAACCCCCAAAAAAGGAAACCCGTATTTTGAAGAGATATCTACATTCTTATGGTTTTTGCAACACTGTTCACAATAACTAAGAACTGGAAGCAAGCTAAGTGCTCACCACCAGACAAATGTATAAAGAAAATGTATATATACACAATGAATTACTAATCAGTTATTAAAAAAGGAGATATTGTGATTTGCAACAACATGGATATAACTGAAGGTCATTACACTACGTTAAATAAGACAGGCACAGAAAGACAAACATCACATGTTCTCACTTACTTGTGGGAGTTAAAATTTCAAACAATTAAACTAATAGAGATAGAGACTAGAATAATGGTTAACAGAGGCCGAAAAATGTAACTGGGGAGAGGAAGAGGGAGAAGTGGGGATTGTTAGTGTATACAAAAATATAGTTAGAATGAATAAAATCTAGTATTTGATAGCACAACAGGGTGACTACAGTCAACAATCATTTCTTGCACATGTAAAAATAACTAAAAGAGTATAACTGGATTGTTTGTAACACAAAAAAAGACAAATGCTTGAAGTGATGGATACTCCATTTACCCTGATGTGATTATTACACATTGTATGAATATATCTCCTATAATCCATATATATGTACATATTATATATGTAATTCCATATATATATAAAACATATTCACAAAATTAAAATATTTTGTAAAAGGAGTTGAGTCTTCATAGTAAGCAATCAAAACCACATGGTCCCTTGGCAACTCTCAAAAACACTAGTCCGGTTTGTCAATAAATGTAGCACTTATAATTCTACCACAAAGAAACAACTGGCCTTCCCTGCAAAGAACCAAATCTTTTTCTAAAGTTTATTTTATTTTATTATAAAGTAAGTACACCATGCTTTTTCATTTAAACTAGCCTTTATATGTGCTATTTTCTCAACCTATGAGTTTCCTCACATTTCTTGCCTTGATTGACTGACAATCTATTACTGTGCAAGTTTTGTGGTTGTCATAGAGTAAAAATTTTCCAAGAGAACCAAGCAAAAGATACTTATTCTTTTAAAGGAGGCCAAATATTTAAGAGATCGCTGTGTAGTCACCAATTCAGGCAGGGGACACAGCAGAATACTTCCAATTGGAGGGGTAATTTTACTAGCCCTCAAGTCCCCGTAAAAGCACCCAACTACTCATGGTAGCCTTTAAATAGGATCAAAATCTAAACACATTTTTCTTCCTCCCCTTCTCAGGAGATTTACATACTTTCCTAGTTTCTTCTAACTTTTAGGGAGGTTTTGGCTGTGCTTGCTTGCCTGCCTAATGTGTGAAAACCATAATCGCTCCTGAGTGTTTACTGGTGAATTAACGTTCAATTTTCTTGGCAAACTATCCCTTGACATTTTCATGTGCCAAGTTTTACTTTCTTCCATTTCTCCAACATCCATTTTGTACATCACTGCTTCAGCTGCGTTTCTTCTGACTTCTCCAGAATGGGTGCCCCCTTCACTTCTGTATGAAGTGTCTCACTGATACATCTATTATAACAAAACATAATGTATTAAACTCTGTTTATGTATTAAGCCATTTTAATAGTGAGGGATAATATTCATTAAAATATAGGGTATTTGTTATATCTGTATCAAAATCCTTCATCTATGCCTATGTCCCATCTATGCCTGCAGATGGTCAGATTGAGCTTGTCACAACTTGGGAACATCTGTATCATTCAGAATAATTATGATTATCAGCTCTTGCCTGCAATAGAGAAAACAAAAGAAAATCTTTAGTCGTTTTAAGATTGCAGGGGAAAGTTTTCAAAGAAGTTAGCAAGTAACTTCTAGTGAGTATATTCAATAATTCCTTCACTTAACATTCTGAATTTGTACCATATGCCAGGCAATAAACTATGTATTGGGAAAAACAATACAATGTTTGTAATTTTGTTATTAAGGGCCTTATTCTCATAATGAAGACAAATATGTGAAGAAATGTTTGAAAGAGCGAGTTCTGCTATTATAAAAGCTTGCATATAATTGTATTAAAATAGAAATTGGAGAGATTGGAATAGGTTCAACAGAGGAGGCAAGGCTAGGAGAAGAGACATTGAAACATGAGAAAACCTGGCATGGTAGAAGCACTGTGAGCAGTTTGGTGGAAGGAGAGATCACTGCGAGTCTGACAGTAGGAGGTAACAGCTAGTGAGGGTGGGAAAAAAAGAAAGAAAAGAAAACACAGGGCCGGGCGCTGTGAATCACGCCTGTAATCCCAGCACTTTGGGAGGCTGAAGCGGGTGGATCACGAGGTCAGGAGATCGAGACCATCCTGGCTAACACGGTGAAACCCTGTCTCTATTAAAAATACAAAAAAATTAGCCGGACCTGATGGCGGGCGCCTGTAGTCCCAGCTAATGGGGAGGCTGAGGCAGGAGAATGGCGTGTACTTGGGAGGCGGAGCTTGCAGTGAGCTGAGATCCGGCCACTCTACCCTAGCCTGGTGACAGAGCGAGAATCCGTCTCAAAAAAAAAAGAAAGAAAGAAAGAAAGAAAACAACGAGGTCAGAAAAGGTCTTAATCCCATGAAAGTATCTTGTTATTTCTCTTAAAGAGAATGGGCACTTTATCACATTTGAAGCAATGACAGTTACAAATGCAATATGAGCAATAAGGCAATTCGACAAATTAAAATGTACATGTTGTGATAACATTGTTCTCATTTGGGAATATTCTGAATGTGAGAAGTGAGATGGTGGATAGATTTTCCACATGGAAGCAGAAGTCACTTGGCAGGGCTTGGCATAGAGAAAAAGGAAGTTCCTGAAGTCCTCAAGAGGATTTCCTTAAAAGGGGTGGCTCGGATGCTGTGAAATAACAAGACATAAGAAGGGTCGGGAGTGATACAATTGAGACGAAGACTTACTCTTCTAAAGAGGATGCTTTTGTCTTTTTCTCATGTTGGCAGAGGATTAATGGTCTATAAATGACAGTGTAGGCAAAGACGGGCAAGGCAAACAATTCCTCCCCTCATTCCCGCACAAGTCAAAGCTGTTTAGAAAAGAATACCAGGCATATGTGCAAAAAGAAGCCTTCGATAAGAAGAATGGATTTCATTAAAGGCAGGAAGGGTGAAGAAATATACTGGGAAAAGGCTGTGGATGTAAAGAAATTTAACTTAAATAGCTGTCTATAAAAGTGAGATACTGTTGAGCCATTTGAAGTGATTCTCTGCCTATGAGCCCATCTGGCCATTTGAGGCTTTCCTATTTATCTATAAGTGGGCCAAAGCTTATTCTTACTACTTTTTTTTCTTTTATGTGCTTCAGATACTAGAGAGAAAATAAAAACTGCTACTTAGAAATAAGTGAGCAGCTCATTGTACTAGACGCACTCATAGTGAAAATGAATATTCCACTCAATGAAAGTATTTTATCTAAAATCTGTTGCCTTTTAATTTTCCCTTTTATCTCTTGCTGATGATAAAAAAATAAGCTGCCCAATTAGCTTCTCATACAGCTACAGAATGGTGTTTTATAATTTCTCATGATAAAAGTATTATATAAAATTTAAAAGACACCCAAAATTAATTTTCAGTCTACCAACTCGTAAAAGAAATGAACAAGTATATAATGTGAACTGAACTAGAAGATATCATGCTGTACAAGGATTCCACAAAGTAAAATTAAATTGATGAATCGAACATTAGATGCATTCATTAGCAAGTAACATGAATTGCAAATGACTTAATTTTTTTTCAAACATTCTACTACGCGAACTAAACAAAAAATATAGGGAAGAGACATCCTGATATACAGATTTCAATGAAAATATGTTTACCAGTTATAAGTTCTCCTTATAGTAAAAATGTAAGTATATGATTATATCTCTTCTAAAGCCTATGCTGGTATGTATATGAAAGTGAGTACAAATATTGATGATTGTAGTTTTTTTTTTTTTCTTTTAACACATTGACAGCTGTAAGGGACATTCTTAGATGATACTGAAAATAATGAATGAGCATGCTTATTTTCTCCTGGAAATAATATAAGCATTGAAAATACCAGAACACAGTAACTACTGAATTATTATGAAACACATAATCAATATAATTTTATTCAGTTGGTATCTTGTAAAATGATGTAATATTTATTGCACATTAATAATAGACAGATCTCAAAAGCCTGTCCATTATTTCAGAAATGTATCTTACCAAATAATAGTTTCAACATGGTTCCACAGAACAAACAAACAAATGGTGGCTATGTAAGCGAAGGAAAGGCAAATTTTAAATGGTGGCGTGCATGTATGTTTGGTATTTGTGGATGAGTGAGTTGAAGGTATGTAGTACCCACAGCAGAGCAAAGTGCCTTATAAGACTGACATGCGGCACTCCAACCAGACTATGGTTTGTTTTCCAGCTCCACAATTCAGTAACCATATATTCTTGTGTGAATCATTTTAATTTATCTGAGTCTGTTTTCTAATTCATATAATAGACTGCTGTGATTAATATGGTTGTTATGATTAAAAACGGGCTAAAATATGCAAAGAATAAACAACATCATCATTACAAACACAGATAAAGCACTTAATTATGACTAGTTATTTGTGAAGTTATATTAAAAGGATCTGACCATTGATAGGTAACAAGCATAAAGAATTAGAATCTTTGAAAATCTGGTATACATTGCTTATGACAAGCCCCGATTACTTAATACACACACACACACACACACACACACACACACACACACACACATCCCACACGCACACGTGTGCCTTTCTACAAATATATGTGTATACAGGATGATATGAAATCAACTGACACTTTCAAATTTTTTTTTACTCAAAATTAAGTTATATAGATATCAAGTTACAGAGGTACATTTTTGTGCATCTAAGAATTGTTTCAGGTAGTTCCCCAACTGAATGGCCAAAGTGAGTGGGGTCTGAGTTAAGCATTTTCTCATCCCCTGGTCAGGCACATTTTCTATAAGTAATTGAAGATAGAGTATTGCCATTTCTAGAAGTTGCAGGGTCTGACAGAAGCAGATAAGGCCAAATAATACAACATCTGATAGTATTACTAGAGTCATAGAGAAGAATAAGGTGATTTTACAAGTCACCTCACAATGAAATGCTACTATTTATTTTTCCCTTTTGAGCAGAAAAAAGAATAGCCTTAATCCTCCACAAAAGGCACTAAAAATGAACTTATCATCATTAAACTTGTAAGAGATTCACCGACATACAGGGCTTAGTTTCATTAATTTTTGTACAGAACATAATGAGACCAATATCACATATCTGGACTTGATGAAGTATTTTTCCTCCTACACCACTGTGTCCAAACTTTTGGCTTCCCTGGGCCACAATGGAAGAAGCATTGTCCTGGGACACACATAAAATACACTAACACTAATGACAGCTAATGAGCTAAAAAGGAGAAAAAAAAAAAGTCTGTGCATAATTTTTGTGATATCTACCACAACAGATAAGCAAAAAAGTCCTGCATTCGAAGGGTTGGGCACAGCTGTTTTACACCTACAGAAAGTCTCTGACAACTTCATTTTCCAGAAGAATGTGGTTCTGTCTTGCTCTCCTCATGCTTTCCTGACTTTCCTAATGAACACCTACTATGATGCTGACTTGGTTGTTCTGTTGGTAATACTGACCTGCTTCTGGATTTGCGAGATATCACACATCTCAATGACTTCTTATTTTAGACATTCTTGTTTTTATTACATTTTCCTTTTGGCCTTGAGGAGATGAAGTTCTCCATCACAGCTATGATTTCAACCTCTAAGGGTGTTTTTCCTCAGAGAGCTGAGACAAATTACACTATAGGATTGATGTTTACATTTTAGACCAGTGGCACCCATTGAGCATGATAGAAATCATTCTGAAATCCATTACTAATTTATTTTGCATGCATATTGATATTCCTATTAAATTGCCTAATAAATTTTGGGGGTCTAAATATTTGCGTGCCTGATACTTTTAAGGTAATACGCATATAAGTTTATTATTTGATTACTGACATTTAGAAAAAATCCTCCAGCGTTCCATTTAATATTTGTTTATTTAGAAACCTTCCATCTCATCTTTGTTACAGGATGTTTTTTCTCTGAATATTACTGGTAAGATATAAGGCACTCAGTGGAGCTAAGGAACACCCCAGGAGTAGTGTGAATCATCAGCGTTCATGATTGACAAACAGACATACAAAAACTATACAACATTTTGAATCTCTTCCAGGTTTTGTTTGCTGAAGACTGTGATTTGCTTTCTCTACAACACCAGTAGTACAACTCCAGATTAAAATGAATGAGCAAGGCTTCCTGAGGTTTATAAATTAATACATACATTTAATGTCAACTGCAGATGATATTGCCCTTCATTGTTACAATTTAATAAAGTTCTATTTACAAAAAAAAAAAAGCATTATAGTTTGTGCAGAAATATCAGCCACGAGGTGGTTGAGGTTCCAACTTACAAACTTCACAATTAACAAACACTTCTGTAAACTACATTACAGCTAAATAAAAACTGAGAAGCCTAATGAAATATTCCCTTCAATATACATGGCTTTGAACCAGGGAAAATTTCACTGAGTAAAGTCTCTAGGGCATCTTCAGAATTGCGTGAAAGACAAAGTTTGAACGAGCAATTCAGGAGATTTAAAATAAAATCTACCTGAGGAAAACTAGACTATCTAAACCCTAGAAGAATTTTATTACTCCCAGGGTTCAAAGCTTTTGAATCAAAAGTTTCAATCAAATCCTAAATGAAATACAATGTTTCCCTTTGAGGAAAGTCCCAGTGAACTTTCTCTTCTTGGTAGCACTGTTACAATACAAGGGTGAATCCCCTGAGCAGACTATGGCCGGTTAAGCCAGGGAGGCAACCCTGACCTTTTGCAAACATAAGCACAACTAGGGCAATTCGCTAACATAAGTGAAACTTAACTTCAGCTAGTTCTTGTAAATGCTTTCTTATATTAAAGAAAAGTGAAACTTCAGCTTAACCAACTAATTTATAGTTACCAACTAATTTGTAGTTATATAACTAGGGACTTTCAATGGGATAGACCAAAAAGGTAACTAAATAATTGTAACCAATCATGTATTTGCTTTGCTTTGCTTCCCATTCACTCTATAAAAAGATTTTTTTTTTTATTCCCTCAGCAGAGGCCAAAAACCACCTTCAGTTTGGTACCTCCTAATTCATCGTTTGCTTAAATAAACTCTTTAAAGATTTCATTGGGCCTTAGTTTACCTTTTAAAAGCGTTTATAGAAAATGTGAATTTGTATATGCCATAAAGATGGATGCCCAGATTAAGTAAACCAGTGGCCCCGTCAATAACTGTTATAATTTAAAAGACACTGAAAAAACTTCTAAAACTGCAATCTTAGTTTAATTGTTACTTTTGAGGTAACTCAAGTGCCACAAATATCTTCAAAATGAGCTATCATCATATGGTGTTATTCAGGTGGCTGATAACTGGCAATTCTGTGTCCACAACACCTAAGGTCATGGCGAAGTTTTCTGTAAGAGAAAAAGTGGGACTTGGCTCAGTGTAAATTTTTCTTTTATGAAGAATTACCATGCTAGCCAGATATTCAGAGAAACTTTCCTAAGTACATTATTTTTCAATGAAAATTCACTGAGTGCTAATTATTATAACCACTATAGGAAAAATACTATGACGACAATTCATCATTCCAAGGGAAAAGGAAAATAGCATTTGTTAATCACTCATTGTGTGCCAGGAACTGTACAAGAGGATGCAATCAAATCAAACAAGTGTGAAGTGGATAATATGCATGCTTTAGAAATATGAAAAACTAATCTTAGACTCTTTCTCTTGTAAATAATAGGAAATCCATTCCAAACTTTTTAATGCCAAATGGAATTTGGGGCTCACCGGTGGAAATTCTGGAGTTAGGACTAGCTAAATCATAGATGAATTTTGGTCTACAGTAATGTAATCATAGCTTATATTTTCTTAATTGGGAGGGAAAAAATGGCTCCTGCATTTTCAATGTTAGCTTCAAAGTCAGGTTTCAAGTGCTGTGAAAATAGCTATTCAGCTCTAGATTGCCATCTTTTGAGGGTCTAGGGCAGTAAACACAAAAAGCAAGTCTCTTTCCAAAAGTCCCAGTAAAAGTCTCACTGCAACATTTGGTCTCTGAATGGAGTAGATGCCTATGCCTGAACTACTCATTGTGGTCAGAGAGAGCTCAAGGGCAAATCTGCCTAGGATTATGTCAGGCGCTCTCCTTCATTTGATAAGTGAAAAAACTTCTGCAAAAGACACAGACCTGCAAAGAAGGAGGGTGAATCCTTAGCAGACTAATTTTTTTTAAAGCTTATTCCACAGTTTAATTTACTTGGAATCACACTGTAGTAAGTGGCAGAACACGAATTTGGATCTATATCCTTAGTACTCTAAAGTATGAGTTTAAGAAAATCTTTCATTTTAAACTTTTATTAAACTATAATAATATTTATACAGCACTGCAGCAAAATAAGACAAAATCTGTATGTCATTTCCTATTGGAGCCTGGAATTGTGTCTGGTATTTGAAAAGTTGGTTATTTAACACAATCTTATTAAATAAATGAAGTGTGTTTACAACTGATGTAAGGTTGAATGCCTTCAACACGAAGTAACTTCTGAGGAGGGTGCTGTCTTAAATGACTAGAGGAGCAGGAAAGTTGCATGAATTAAAAGTGATACTGAGTTTGGCCAGCAGATTGATAACAAGAGGATCTAAATCAGAATAGGAAAGAGCACTTTAAACAAAATGAGTAATGATGTGAAAGCCGGAAAGTATGGGAGCTACTCAGGTTATTCTTGGCTGGATCATATGATGTGCACATATCAACATCAGAATATAAGGCTGCTGAAGGAGGGAGCTTCAGTATAGTTGGGACACGATCTATAAGCAACAAGAAAAAAATCTTTTATTTTTAAACTTTTAAAAAACTATAATATTATTTATATAGCACTGTAGCTAAATAAGACAAAATCTGAGTTTTGAGTTTTTTTTTTTTTTTTTTCTTTCCTTTGGAGTATTATATCATTCTAGACATAATGTAGAAAGAGGAATCTAGTGGTTCTCTGTTTGGTGAACTGAAGCATGGAGAAAATGATAAATATGGAAAACAGGAAAGAGTAAATTGTGTTTAGAAGTTGAGAGGCAAGGGGCCTCAGCTTAGGGCTGTGTCTGTGAGACTGGGGAGGAATAGATTAATGAACAGACTTTATGAAGTTAGACATGAGCAGACAGCAAAAATTACTGCAGGGTCTGCAGGGACCACTGACACAACACTATATTTTTTCTCTCTCTCTCTGAAATCATTTACCTTTGGAAGTGGAAAATCAAACTGATCTAAGAGATATTAAATACTGTGCTAAAGGTCTCAAAGGAGCTGGAAATCTAGTTTCCAGTCTAGGTCTGTGTGATCTCAAATTCTCGCTTCTGCTTGCATCTCATACAAATGAAAAATAATGAAAATTCAAAATGCCAAGAAGACTTCAATTAGGGAAATTTCAACAAATTTTATGAACAGTGGCTTTAAGGTAGACCTTGAAGGATTTATTAATATTAGGGAGAGGATAAAGAAACAAAGTTTTCTGCAAGTAAATACAGATAGGCACAAAAATATGGTGTAGATCTGTTGTGAAGAGTGAAGTTTTGTTGTAGTAATAGCAGGTAAATGGGAGAAAAGGGAGTGTTGCAAAGGTTGGGATAACTTGTAGAGTGCATCAATCTTTAGGTTTTACCCCAAGAATGAGGAAATAACTTGAATTCTAGAATGTATTGAGTGGTAAGTCTAAATTTGGACTGAACTGAGTTTATAGCTGGTTCTAATACATATGAAATGATTCACCATTTATAGAATAGGATAAAAATTTATGTTGCTGCTAGTTTTAAATGAGACAGAGCATAAAAATTGCTTAGCTCAGTATCTGGTGTAGAGTAAGTACTCAATGTTTGTTAATCACTATTAACATATATAATAACCATAGCAATAAATACAAAATCTACAATTGAGCAATACAGCCTGAAGGCATGGAAGTGGTATGATAAACTTGAACTTGATTTACAAATTCAGACTTTAAAATCAATATTAAAGCAAGGAAATTATAGAGAAACACTATAAATGATTATTGTGCATAGGACAAAAGGAAAATTAGAAATTATTACTGAAACTCTATGTTGAACCATATGAATAAATGGTAGTATAGCACCTCTACTTTCAGTTTCTCATATATCTAGTTCACTTTTCTTTAAAATTGTCATTCATTTATTTCTTACTAAAATTCATATTCTTAACTTACAAAGTTACTGTTTACAATAATAAAGTTAATCTCTTTCAATTATTTACCTTATAGACTTCAAATAAAAAATGGATTTTTTAATGTTTTACTTGCATAAATATAGTAAGAAAACATGTTTCCCTAATGAATTTGAAATTTTGACAATTTGATGTGTATATAAAATAAGCATTTAGTCACATTCACAGAAAGTTTCCAAAACGTTTTACCATTATTTTATGTATGTATTCTCAAAGATAAAACTATTTATTTAATGGTGTTGCTTTGTCAAGCCACAGTAGAATGCTTTAAGAGTTTCTGTTAAGTTATATACTCCTGTATTTGAAGTTTTATCATTTTAATAACAGTTGCATCAAGAAAAATATAAATTCATAAAATAAGATGCTATGATACAATATATAATATGCCCTTTTCTTTTGACAGAAAAGTAATATATCCACTTAATGATACAAATAATTAAAAATCTCAATGTACATTATCTTTTTCTTTACCAAAATTTTATGAGAACTAGCTAAATGCTAGGTATGATTGATTCAAAATATTGCATGTATTAGATATATGTATTAATAGGCCATGCAATGTACACTTTAAATTCATATAAGAAAATTCTTAAATTCTCACAATGAACTCTGCCCCCTCTCGATGTATTCATTATGTCTTAACTTAACTACTGACATATTTCTTTACGCATTTTAATTCATATTTGGGAGTATTTTTACTAATAAGCAAACAGAGTAATCTCTGCAACCACATAATTGACTTGTTTAGGGTAAAGTAAGTGTGATTTATCATTATCAGCAAACCCAAAATCATATGTAAGAAAGAAAAAAAGTACCTATATATGCATACATATTCACTTATATATGGATACCACAGCTGTCTCTTAAGAGAATACTGGATCCTGTGAGATCAACAATCCTGTTTTACTGAACACTTTGATGAGTTAGCACAAGGACCTCTGAGAGAAGAAGCAAGAGCTATTTTACTTTGCATAATAAAACTCAAGAGTCAAATCTGCAATGTGGAGTGTTTCTAAATTATGTGTTATTAGTGCTCCATTGATTTCTTCAGTAAAAATTTTTGTAGCATAAGTTTATTTAGAGTCTTTATTAAATTCTAGAGCTTAGAATCTACCAATAATACCCATAAAACTCTTCCTTTTAAAATAATTACATATGCATATGTTAAAAATAACTTGTTCTTTAAATCCAATCTCATTCACCCATACAACAAAAACATTACATAGCAAATGTGGGCTAGGAACATAACTAACAAAATACTCTGTGAAAAGAGGTGCAGGTCTATTATGTTCACCCACTTCGGACACAAGACTCCTTTCTTACAAGTGTCAGAGCAGAGCACAATTAACACAGAACATAGACCAAGAAGGGTAGCAGACAGGTTTCTCTAACTCAAGAAATAATAAATGTGACACACTGAAAAGCACTCTGTCTAAGCATTTTACACTCAATGTGTGGCCTGGATTAATACGCTAAACAAAGTTGAACATATTGCTTAAAATAAAAGCAAACCAGGTAACCATAATGAAAAAGAAAGAGTGGCATTATAGATCCAAGTTTGTTGGGTACAGTGTGTTTACTTCACTAGAAATAAGATTAAGGAAAGTTATCCAGTGTTTATGTAGATGAAACTTTGCACACATATAAGAATGCTGGGTGGTTTGCTAACAATGGTTTGCATATGTATACACACAGGCATATATAAAAGCATATGTATATACTTTGACAATTTATGAATATCTTCTGTTTTCAGATAGTGCAGTAGCTCTGGGGATCTAAGGATCCCATGAGATAACAGATTCTGAAAATATAGTTTGTATTTGTTTGGAGTGAAGAGGGGGAGTAAAGAAGATAAGAGAAACTGTGGAAAGGGAAGGTCACAGTTTCAGAACTTATGTGTATTTCAATATTCACTTTTTGAGAGTATAGACAGAGTTCACTGCTGGGATATTTGGAATTCTTTGTTAGTTTATTTCTCTTTGTGGGAGGAATTAACATGTGAGGATGAAAGGAGTAAAAACACACCTCACTGAATTGTGACTTTTGTGAGATTTTCATCTACAAAACATTTTTTGAAACAATGTTAATTGCAGCTCATCATCCCAAGATTGTACTTTTCTCTAAATGCCATGGAACAACAGGTATTTTCAGTGTCTTCTGTGATAGGATTTCAATGGAACCACAGCATTTTAGCGCTAAAATTGTATCTCCATATACCCGGCCTGTCCATGAATCAAGTCATAAGATGAGTTGTCTTGATATATGGTAAGCCATATATATAATTTTTGCTTTAACAGATTTGATTAAATATGGGGGAGAATGATATACTTTAACTTTCACTTTCACAGAATGTTTATTTTTCCCTTGGAGGAGCTTTAAGGAAACATATGTCAAACTCAATCCCTTCTTAATCATTTCCTTGCTGTAATTTATGATGGAAAACGAGTGCTATAGACCACTCTCCAGACTGCCAGAGTGGTGTCCGCTACTTATTCTCTCATCTTACTTCATCTGTGTAGAAGAGCCATAGCCTTTGGCTGTGCAGGGATTACTACTGATCGGAAACACGATAAATCCTTACTACCCCCATTTGGCTCCAAGTACTCTTGCACTCTTAGCACTTATTTCACTGTTGAGGATCCTAAAGGAGTGCCTTCCAGCTACCCTTGTTCTTTCCAGCCCATTCAAATTGAAGAGTAACACTGAGGTCCACTTCACTGAATTCCTGAATTACCCTACGATATTCAAGTCCAAACCAATATCATCTTGGGGTGTGGTGCTGAGGAGGGGAGGAATGTTATAAGGAAACTTTTTGAACACTAGTTGTTTGTTTACTTGTTTCATTTAGCAGGTCAAGTCATGCCAAATGAACCAAGCTAATAGAGGAGGAAAAAGTTGTGGGAACTGGCATTTTCAGGATTTTACATAAATGCCTGTTGCTTAAAGTCTCCCTGTCAGTGTGATTTACAAATATCTCTGTTCATCTTATTGCTTATCATGTAATCACTGACTGAAATAAACGTGCATGCACACATACACGCACACCCTCCCCAGTGCAAACATTCATTTTAAGACACTATATAATCAACCAATCAACCCCTAGACAAAAATGGCAATAATAAGCATATCAATTTCCTCACTGCTGCATTTTCCTCTCAAGAAGTAAGAGCAATTTAAAGATTGATTTCTATACAAATATAACCCCAAAAATGAGAGAAGTGGTTTGAAATTCCAAACAATATAATCAAATAGTAGTTTGGGTTGGGGGGGATGGTTTCAAGAGTAGGTAAGCCTTTCAAGACATCTCAAATAACATCACTCAAGTTTATGCCTTCTCTTATTACTCACAGGACTAGCCCTGGAGTGGATATATAAATCATAAGTCATCTCCCTGAATTTACTCTAAGTGCCCTGTGTGCCAATTGACATCAGCATGTTTCAGCGAGATTGGATTAAATCTGTTTGTACTTGAACTCTAACTGGGAGAGATAGGAGAAGAAATGGGAAAAGAATGATTTGCAGGTGCTACAAAGGGCCACTTATAATACATCTTTTTTTTTTTCCCATCAACTGGCGCTTGTTTTAAATTGTATCAAAGGTATTATTTTGGTTGGTGAGAACGTTAAAGGATTTCTACTTATAACAGCAAATAAGCCAAAAGTTAGTTGTTCCCTTGCAATCTAGGTGAAGATATCTTGCTGCTATTCTCTTGCCAACACATTTTATTCCTGCTATGTCAAAAGCTCTAGGAAAGACTTCTGCTAATTCTTGCATTCTGGTAGATTACACTTTCGGGCCTTCCTGGTATCCTGGACTCAGATTTATTGTATTTCCCTGCTCTGCACCACGTTGGTCTCCATGTAGTTCTCACTTTCATCCCCCTTCTGCCTCAAACAAATAATTCTCAGGAAGGATTAGTGAAGATTTTTTCAGGGAGGTTTCAGGGAAAAATTCCATGGAAATTACTCATTGCCTAATATCTGCCACCTTCTTAGCTTCTCCTCTTCTTTTCTCAATTCTCCTTACCTTTCTAGAATCTTTACATATAAAAGAAAATATAACATGTAACTGCCAAACCTATTGATCTTAATTTATTATGCAAATTCTACTTGCAACTGCACAGCAAGCTACAACGTTCACACATAAGAAACTGATATTTACATTTTTCTCTCTTCACATTGGAAGCAAAAATAAAATAATTGATTATGTAAATACTCATGCTTTATGATAATTACTTGCTTTGAAGTTTAACACAAGCATTGTGAAAACTGTTTCACCAAATCTCCTATGCATTAGCCATGAAATGTTAAAAAAGTTAACAATAGCAGAATTATAATATTATTCAAATATTCAAATATATCTAGTTACATGTAATGATATTGTAATTTCAATTTAATATGACAACTGAGTTGTATAGCTTATTTCTTTGGATACAAATTACACATAAAATAATGAAACATTGTTTTATATTTGTCTACAATTGATTTTGGAAGGTAACATATTATCATTTCAAATTTTATTAGACATAATTGACTATTATGAGAATTACATTCATCTTCATTTTTAACAGTCACTTTTAGTTTTACATATCTGTATATGTTTATTTATAGAAATAAAAATCTAAATTGAAATTCATCCTATAACGAATTTCTATTTCTTATGTCATTCCAAAATATACTCCGTTTGCACTGCGTAATCTCTTCAACTTTAAAACTATGGTTTCCATGATTTATTAAATTCTTGCTTAAGTTTAAATTTTTAAAGAAAAATACTAACTTCAAGTCTGAAAATGTGTCTTAAATGGTATTCTTAAATTCCTCAGTCATGATTTACTTTCTGACACTGCATGCTTATCTGATACGCTTAAAGATTAAAGAAGCCTGAAAATTATAGGCACAGAAACAGAAAAACTGGAGGAAAAAATGAGACGAAGCCAGGCAGGGAAAAGTACAGACTTTCAGGAAAATTGTAAATAATCAATGGGGAGCCAGTGTCCCAGTGAAGATTATGAAGTCTGGACAACAACTAGTGAGCAACTGAATACTCCAGTATTATTTTATTCCAGTCCTTAGAAAGAAATGAAGTAAATTGGCTAAGGTCACCAGAGTCAATGGTTAATGGTGTTGCTGGGATATTCAGGCTTAGATCTGTCTGACAGCAGATGTAAATTCTTATTACTGTAGTTACCGGTTCCACACAATTTGTGTGCTCTGAACACAGCATTTGCTTAATGCTGATAATGTGTTGGAGGCTGAGAAATCCATATATAGGAAACACAGTTCTTCCCTCAGTACCAGATAATCTTGTTTAGGAAATAGTGTATCAATTTCTTCCTTCTTTACTTCCATTCTTATGAAAAACATAAATTAAGTGTCCAGTGGTTTTTAGGCACTAAGAATATAAAAGCCTGATACTTGTCCAGAAGCTTTTCAGACACTGAAGATATAAATTATTTGAAATAAGTGTACCAGCATGAGAGAAAAGCAGATTAATGTGATGTAGAGTCAGAGAAAGAAAACTAATATTAATTCAACACATATGTTGCACACCTTCTGCCTGGCACGGAAATATCTACTGAGCCCAACAGTCAGAAAGTAGTGTCAAATTCTGACAAACACAATTCATAACGATTCAATCTCAGCAGCACATATTTAAATACATGCTGAATTTGCTTAGAAGTATACTATATGAGCTGGGCACTGTGGCTCACATCTGTAATCCCAGTACTTTGGGAGGCCAAGGCAGGTGGATCACCTGAGGTCAGGAGTTCAAGACCAAGCTGACCAAGATGGTGAAACTTCATCTCTACTAAAAATACAAAAATTAGCTGGGTGTGGTAGAGGGCCCCTGTAATCCCAGCTACTCGGGAGGCTGAGTCAGGAGAACTCCGCCAGGAGGCGGAGGTTGCAGTGAGCCGAGATTGTGCCATTGCACTCCAGCCTAGGCGACAGACGGAGACTCTGTCTCAAAAAAAAAAAAAAAGAAAGAAAGAAAGAAAGAAAGAAAGAAACTGTATGAAATTGGTAAGAGGAAAGACCATATTCAATCACTCAGGTGTTCCTGATGTGGAATAAATTCTCATTATGTTGAAACTACCTTACGCAGTTAACAGTTTATTTTGGAAACGCATGTTAATTTTACTCCTGGCATTCACTGTAGTAAAATGAGTAATTACTTCGAGTTGCACTAAGAAATTTGATGATCATCCATGTTCATTAAAATGGGATTCTACATGCAGGTAGAATTGCCATAATTTAATTTTTATTCTCACTAAATTACTCTTACTAAATTAAATACATATAAATAAAGTAGTGACGAAATACCCATGCATTTCACTGCACACTCCTCGAAAGAATATAAAGATGCTTAAAAATATCCTTGATTATACTTTTCACTCTTTTTCATAATATATAGAACTAAAATAAATGTGTGCCTTATAGTTCTTCACAATATTTAGATGTGTTTTGAATTAATATTAGCTCCACTTCCAGCTCTGAGGTAATCATTTAGAACTCAAAGAGACGCTATGGTCTGACAAAATATAAATTATATCTACAAACACAGAATTACAAATAGTACTTACTGCATGCCACCAAAGTCTATGCTCTTGACCCCAGTAGGTATTTTAACATAATGATAACTTCACATATTATAGGATGAAAACACTCCCAACTATACACAATTATACCTAGTGGTGTCATACACACTAAAACTTTTCTCAAAGAAATTGAACTGTATTAATATTACATTTTAAAAAAATAAGGAGGATTGATAATAGTATACTAAATACAGTAATAGGGAATAGGCAAGTGAGATAAAAACAAAGGTTACATATCTAATTATTGGTTATTAATACTTTGTCAATAACTTGAAAATAACAAAGGAATATTTATTAGTCATAACACCCAATGACAATTAAATGAAATTTTATCCTCATCAAATGTGTATAAAACTTCATATATTTTCAGATATCATTTTAAGTGGTGCCATTTCAGTTCAACTCTGATTTTAAGTTCCTGAGCTATTACAATCAGAACCTAAAATTATTAATTTCATCAGATAGTCTCAATAGTTTCATCAGATAGTCTCAGATAGTTAATTTCATCAGTAGTTTCAATAATTTATTTTCCATAAAAATTTGTAAAAATAATAATTATTATTATTTTTGACAGGGTCTTGCTCTGTTACAGAGACTGGAGCACAACGTGTGACCTCAGCTCACTGCAACCTCCACCTCTCAGGAACAAGCAATCCTCCTGTCTCACCCTCATGAGTATCTGGGCCTACAGGTGTGTGCCACCATGCCACCTAATTTTTGTAATTTTAATGGAGACAGGGTTTTGCCATATTGCTCAGGCTGGTTTTGAACTCCTGTACTTAAGCTACACTCCCACCTTAGCCTCCCACAATGCTGGGATTATAGGGGTAAGCCACCATGCCCGGCCTGTACATTATGTTATTTAATCACTTTTTTGCTGAGCACATAATAGGCATTCTGAAAATAATGGCTAATTGATTGACAAATATATCAAGCTTTGAAAATATGCTTGACTTTGCAAGGAATAATTTATTCTATCTTTGACTATGAGTTACGATTCTGATTTATTAATCCCCCTTTTTATTTTTTGCAAATTCGAATTATGCAGTCTTTCATAATTCTCACAACTGCAATTTTTAGATGATATAATTTTAATTAAAATAAGGAAACAAATATGCACAATAATCCAATAATGGCTCACATAACTTAGCTGGAGCAGTTCCCACACATCAGAATTCACTTGAGAAAAAGGACAGAATCTTTGTTTGGTTCAAATTCATTTTTAACATTGCTAAGCAAATATTTTAAATTGTTTCAATAGATTTTAAAGATACATAATACATAATATCATGATATGCCAACCTTCTCCTCATTTTAGCATTTAAATCTCTTCTATAAAGCTTTGCAGTTTTATCACTAGAAGTTAATATTACTTTTTCACCTGTTGTGAATACATCAAGAATAAAACACACTAGCATCTTTTCTCAAAGTGCAGACCTCAAACATTTCATTTCAACTTCTTGTATTTCCTAATACAATTTTATATTAATTACAATATGATCTAAAAATGACATGAGAGTGAACAAAATACTTATATTGAATACATTTCTATGACTGTGGCTGCTTCTCCATACCAAGTTTCAATTAACATTCTCTCCATTTGAGAAGTGATTTTGTCTTCTAAATTATTTATTTTTGGGGGATATGCCAGCATTTTGTAAGAGCCCAGTCAGAAAATCTTAATGACAATTTGCAAAACATCGTTAAAGTAATTTTTAAAAATAAAACTGTATTTTCACACATTCACACCTCCATTAGGCATAAAGAGAAACATATTATGGGGAACTCATCACTAATGTTGATAAACAAAGGTTCAGTAAGCCGACACGACAAAGCTAAAGCGAGTGCAATTGTACATGTGTATTTGTTTTATAACTAAATTTCTTTACGATTTCACATGGCTTTCTATTAAACTGGGGATAAATCTTTAAAAAGTTGATCATTCAACTTAGCACTTACCTCATATGGGTGATAATGAGTGTTGTGGTGGGAATGAAATAATCATCCACTCTGTCAAATTGCTTTCCCACTGGTTGGGTGTGGATCGTGTGGTGAGGCACATTACCACTGGCCAGGGTAATTACCTAAACAGAATACACCTTGGTTAGACCTTAACAATGCAGTCACTTCGTAGTATAAGCTTTAATTTTATTTAGAGATGAAATAAATGTTTCTGGCAGTTGTTTGCATAGACTTTATGCCATCCTGAAAATTAATATATTATTACACGAATTACAATTCTGTGATGTTTTGCTTATTTTCAATATAGAAACAGTTGTTTCTATAAAGAAAAAATAGAAAAATATTTGTCTTGAACAATTTCAGCTTAAAGTATAAAATAAATAGGCATATAAGCAACTTCTTTTTTATAAAAATCCTAATCTTCTTATAATGAGAAAATTAAATGCAAACATACAGGAAATGTGTGATATTAGGACAAAATCCCTTCAGTATAACATAACTGGCAACATAGTTTTGAAAACTCCAAATTAAATCATGTGAAATATTTTAAATTTGTAAAATCTTAGAATACATAAATCCATATTTTAAAAGGTTTTCCTCCTATCATTGAAAAATAATGGGTTTAAGTGTTTTAATAAAAGAGATTTCATCTTTCATAATGAATTTTTTTGAAACTTTTATAGTCCTTTAAAGAAAAGGTCAACTACATTTAAACTAGTTTATTTCCCTTATTCCGTTAGTTACCAAATCCTGTTAGTTCTTTACATCTATTTACACTCCTGTTACCTTTCATTGTTCCTACTGCACAGCCGTTGTTCTGGTGGCCTTCTAAAGGGCTTTTTTCCTGCCTTTAATTTATCCCCTTTTAAATACGTTCTATATATGGCCATCAAAATAACTTCCTAAACTACTGACTAAGTTAAATAGTGATTCTCCCTCATGACTAAAACTTCTCCTTGGTTTTTATGACAAGATTTTATTTTATCATTTTAGTTTTAGAGTTAGTTTGTTTTCCTAAAGGGTAATTTTCCTCATTTAAACGAATATACTTTCATTGAGTTCCATCGGAATCCCTCCTGGCTGGGGCCCACTTCCTGAACAATAGCAAAATGGAAGGCCTCTATTTCAAGTTATTTCCTGGGAATATTTTCTTTAGTTATTGTGCATTTGATACGACATTAATTATATTCCAATTGTGAAATTTGTGGATTACAGACTCATTATAATTTTTAAAGTAGTATTTTGAATTTTTTATAAGACATATACGACTTTTAAAAGTAAAATAAATTACGATAAATCTTTGAGAATCCATCTGAGGACATTAATTGGAAAATATTGTCATATATCTACAATTATGACATTAGTCTTTATTAATTATAAATATCTCAGAAAACACATATTTTGCTTTTATATTTGACAAAGATGTATGGATTAAATTATAATAAAATTAAAATGCAAAGAAAAAGATAAGTATAATTTTCTGATCCTTGAGAACATACTTCAGCATCGATTTCTCTAATCTTTCAACATGATGGCATGGGAAACACTAAATGGCAAGTGAGGACTTGCCCGTATTTCTGGTTTTGTGAATTCAGTTTCTCCAAAGGAAGCATGTCTTAACTTCCATTTCCTTTGTGAATGTTTCCTGATAATCGTTTGGGAGACGATTATCCACAAATATTTTGACATTTCTGCAGAGTCAGGTCTTTCACAGCAAAGAGCATTGGCAAACTTGGTTTAAGGCTCATGGCATAGCAAAAATGCCTTGGAGACTAGTGATAGTGTCTTGCTCCTGAGAGATTTAGAGAATTATCTCCTTTGAACCATTTACTGACATTCAAGGGAAATGAGCTACTCTTCCTCTTCCAGGGGAAGATTTTCATACATTCTAGAGTAATGATGATTATCTCTCCAGACAAAGGATAGGCTGATATGACAGTAGCCTAAAAAACCATACAGACTTATAATTCTAGGGTACCACTTCTTTCATGCAACTGTGCTGAACATGCAGGGCAGCATTAGTCTCTCCACGTGACCCAAAGTTGATTAGGGCTGGGGCATAAACACTAACACTCTCCATGAGTGAGAAATGGCCTGTTCTCTGATCCAGAGATCTTGGGTTTCCTATCATACTGTTTGCCTATCTATCTATCAATCTATCTATTTATCTATCCATCTACCTATCTATCTAATCAGTCTTATATCCATATTCATACAATATGCACACACATAAACCTTATGTAAATAAATCTTCTTGTATATACCTTTTTAAAGGATATTTCTCAATTCCTACACTTTATTTTATATTTTCAGTTGTGACACCTTCCACTCCCACCCAGCAAATATTTTTAAAATTTACCATATTCTATTCACACACAATATTTTTATTAGGCATCCAGAGAAAATGAAGAACCCATTTTAGATGGCTGAATAATGTGTGTGAAGAACACCTCCAGAAGGCTTTTTTCTGTGTACAATGTCAAAGGAATTTGTCTAAACTATTTTGTGGCAGAATTGCAACACTGGGAAAGTTGTTAATCTATCCAAGTAGCATGAATCAAAGGGGAGAGGATGAGATCAATTCTGGAGAAAATGTATAATAAAATATATGCAGCTTTAGTTTTTTAAAAGAAAGGCATGAAAAAAATTAAAATTTTAAGCTATGCTAATCTTAAGGTTGATAGTGTATTAAAATAATTTATAAAAATATTTTCTAAAAAATCATATATATTGACCTGTTTTATTCATCTTGCAAAGAGTATGCATGAATACAAAATCTCAAATAACAAGCACCTATTACCATATTGTGATAGATGATTCTAAAAGTTGCCCTTTGTGAAGATTGTGCTTTGTCCATCAAGAAATTGGCTCTATCATTCTATCCTCTTGAATCTGGGTAGGCAATGTGACTTGCTTTGATGAATACGATGTAGCAAAGTTGGGTTTATGTGCATTTTGAAGCCCATACCTCAGCTGGTCTTGTAGCTTCCACTTTTGTAACCTAAAACTGCTATGCTGTGAAGATGCAGGGTAAGCATCACATGCATGGGACGCAAGGCACCCAGCTGAGCACTACCACCATGTGACAGATGTGAGGGCTAGGACATTCTGAACCTTCCACCTCTAGCCAAGTTATCAGGTAACTGGAGCCCATGAGTGCTCCCAGGTCATATCAGCAGAGCTGCCCAGGTAGCCAACTCACAGAATTGTGAGTCATCCTTTAATTTTAAGACCTCAAATTTTGAGAGTGGATTGATTTGCAAACTAAATAACTAAAATACTATAATATATTTTCAATGTTTCAAATGACACATATTTCTAGTGAATATAAAATGATCCATCATTATGCTAGCTGTATTAAAATATTCTATTTACATAAAAGTGTCATTTGAAAGTTAAATATTGCGATACCGAAAATAACTCAGAAATACTAAAAGTCTTGGTAGTGACAACTGATTAAAAATAAAATTATTTCATTTAAAAGAATTTATTTTAAAATGTCCAAAAGTTAATAATTTTGGGTCTTGTTAAGAGAGGCAGTAGCAAAATCGCAAAGCATTTTGAAAAATACTGTAATATTAAACACATTTCCAGGACCAAACACTCATTCCCATTCCCTTTCTGTTTCTGTTTAAACTTGTAATTATAAAAGTCTAAAGACTGTTCCAAAAGGTCATGACCAAAATGCAGATTTTTTTTTTTTCTGTATCTGTCAAGTTCTCACATAAACAACTTCAAGGCAGAGGCAAAATCTATAAGAATAACACCTCTATTCTTCCTTTAGAAATAAGCCTTTCCTCAGATAATAGAATATTACCTGATTAGAGAAAAATGGAAATGGCTTTGAGGCTTTTGCTGTCGAATTCTCTTTGTCTCTATCATACATGCCTTACCAAAATTGTTGAAAAGTAAATTATGACTTTTTTTTCCTCCTCATGGCATCAGCTTTGTCACTATAGGTTATTCTTTTTGCATATAAATATAACCTTTAATACATATAACCTACGATTTTTCCCCGTCCAAAAGTACATGAGTGCCAACTTTTTTTTTGCCCTTTTCTGTGCCTATCTAGTTATGATTAAAGCTGTAGTCTTCAGATGGAAAAATGTCATTGTTAAATGATCACAAATATCCAATAAAATGTTGAAAGCTTTAAAGATGTTTATTTTCTCTAATATACAGAGATGCACTTACCTGTAGTGTTGGTGATGTCTTCTCCAAGGTACCCCAGCTTAGCACCCAGACCTGATCATGCGATTTGTCATAGTGTAATTTAACTGGGACAGGGTCTGTGCTCACTGCCTACAATAAAGAAGAATTGAAAAAAATGTTTTAGACTAAACTATTAGTTTAGAGCTAAGCCGGAAATTATGAAGATTCTAATTTAGATGTCAGATTAAAAATTTAATTTGCCAAATATATAATTTCCTAAGCCCTTATGTGATATTTGAAAATATCATCCTTTACTAGAGGCTTAATATTCTCATAGGACAGCATTCAAAGTGGGAAATAAGAGAACGTGTGGTGGAAGGAAGCCTTCTGTTATCTCTGTTGATGGAATGGAGTATTATTCTCAGAAATCATGCATCATATTAATCTTTACAATACAGAACTAAAATATGCAATGTGACCACTCTTAGCCTCTGAAGAGTCTGGGAAACTCAGTATCAGTCAAAAGGAAATAGAATTAGTAATTTCCTTGGATCCTTTATTCATATAAATTAATAAAATATTATCTTTCTAAATTTTTTATCATATATGATTATCATGATCACAATTATCATATACATGGTAAACATTTTGTTTATCATTTGCATAACTGTACATAGCTTTCAGTTCATTTATTACCTATGCACATTGTGAGGTGGGAGAAGCTATTTAGAAACTCAAGATATAAGTGATTAATATATTCATTTTAATTAAGTGTTGAATGCAGGTGAGAACTATGTTTACACTATTAGATTTATTTAACCCAATTCTGGTTACGAGATTTTACTATCTGTAATGTCAAAATGCCAACAATCTGATATATGGCTGTAATTCTAACGAATGATCAGCTAATCAAGTTTCCTTAATGAGAAATTCAAAACCACAGAAGAAAAAAGTATTATTTTTTTATGCACCATGTGTGGTATGAAAATGTGTTTTTCTGCTAATATTTATAATATTTAGCATTTACTTAAAACAAAATTCTCAGAAAACAAATTGATGCCAGGAAGTTATTTCACTCACCTTAATTTTATGCTATTCATATTACAACCTAACAACATTTAAAATTAATTTCCAGGAGTAGGTACTTATATATTTTCTAACTAGGTAACATAAAACAAATTGTATCCAATAAAGCAAACTTTATCCAATAGTGAAAGCATTTCTTCCCAAAGCTCTATTAAATATCCTTAGAGAATTTTCTAAGTACTTATCCATAATGCAATGTTCTTCTCAGTGCATTAGTAACAGGTAAACTATAGTTGTGGTTGGAAATATGGAAATTCATATTTTAAATTAAATGTTAGCAATTAAGTCTTACTAAGGCATCTCTTTTATAAAATAATGCCCTTCATTTTGCCTATTTAAAATTCTCAATATTCTTGCATTACTGGAATAATTATTGGATTTTGGAGCAAACTCACTTAAACATTTTTTATATTAGTGTCTTTACCCCTTTTTTCCTGGCAAAGAGAGTCAGTATACTGTTTGGGGATCAGATGGACAGCAATGTCCTCAGGGGAGGTAGCTCACTTGGCAAGCACCACAGATCCAAGGAAATTACTAATTCTATTTCCTTTTGACTGATACTGAGTTTCCCAGACTCTTCAGAGGCTAAGAGTGGTCACATTGCATATTTTAGTTCTGTATTGTAAAGATTAATATGATGCATGATTTCTGAGAATAATACTCCATTCCATCAACAGAGATAACAGAAGGCTTCCTTCCACCACACGTTCTCTTATTTCCCACTTTGAATGCTGTCCTATGAGGATATTAAGCCTCTAGTTTCCAAAGTCATTTAGACGCCAGGAAGCTATTAGGTTAAGAGGAAAACTCAATACTTTGAGGGTGCAGAGGAGAAAAATAAAAGGAAACTGAATTCTTTATAACCTTGAGTTGCTTCACAAACATAGAACAGCTATTCCCAGACTTGATGTTATTTAGGTAATTAAATAGCTTTATTGCTTAAGGAACAGTTAATCTGGATTCTGTTAACTGTGTTAGAATGCCAGATGTTTCATTTAAATTTTTTCATGTACTAATCAATAATTTCAGTGCATATATAGCCCTAAAAATTCATCATTAATCAATACACTAATGAGAAAGCCATAAGATTCCTTTGATTTTCATATTTTCCCTTTATATGTTAAACTTTATCTATGTGTGAACGTAATAGCCTATTTTGCATGCAGCTTTAAATGAAATAATCTTTAGATCTTTAAAATGTTAAAGATAAGATAGTCAACACAAATGACAAAAGCAACAGTAAAAAAAAAAACCTCATTATTACTTAATTGTAAGAATATATCAAAGGTCTGTAAGTAACGGTAAGGATCTGGGAACAATTTGAATGAAAATTTCCAGTTCGCCAGCTCTCACAAATTGTTTTTCTTTTCACCAGGTCTTTCATAAGTATTATCTTATAGAGACATACTACAAACCATAGGTTAGGCTAACACCCACATTTAATGGGTAAGGAAATAGAATCAGACTCCTTGGTGGAGTCCAGCCAATAACAAGGACAGATGGGATCTGATAGTCTGTGTTCCTTTCCAATGTGGGAACCTCTCTGCATATGAAAGACACTCCTTCTTAGTTGATTGTTTATTCCTGGGAATGTGTGGATATGTTGCTCTCTTATTTATGCCTCATGTATAAAAAACATTGCTTTGGGTCTTTTTCCTCTATTGGAAGTTAAAAAGAAACCTAAGGGGCTCAAATACGTGCCATCATCTCTGCAAGCAATACAATCCTAATGGAGAATCACTGTAAGTCTGTATAGATCATGTTTATGAGCATTTATTCTGAAGCCAATTTCAAACTTTAACTCTTTCACTTACATTAAAATAATAATGACAACAACAATAATAGTACCTTGGGAAGTTACTAAATTTTTCTATGGCTCAGTTTTCTCTACAATAAAATGGAGACTGTAATAATACCTACTTCAGAGGGTTATTGTGAGTATTAGGTGAGATAGTAAAGTACTTAGGGTGTGCTTGGTGAGTACTAAGTACCATGGAAATACCACTCATACTACTACTACTACTACCATTAGAAACACTAATCGAGCTAGATGTTTTAGTGACTGTTAGCATCATAATGTTTTCTCATGTAAGTGAAAGAACTGAGACTAGAAGAGAAAATAAACCTGTTTTTGTCCTTGAAGAATTTACAGACTAGAGGGTGAAAAGAGCACTTAAAATAACTTGATGTGTGTCACAAAATAAAATAAAAGGACCACACACTACGAAAGCTCAGAGGAAGCAGTACAATGCAGGATAAAATATAAGGAAAAGAGGTAAGGCTTTCATTGAGCTTTCAAGAACGAATATTTTATGAATGAAAAGAGAATGCTTTTAAAAGTTAACTTATGGAAATATTTTACAGGAAGTATCAGAAGGCAGTTCATGATGAATTGCCTTCAAATAAATTAGGATATATGTATTTGGAGGAGAAAAATATCAGCCAATTTTCAAAATAACTTTGGACTTTGAAAAATGTCTACTCAATGATTTCTAAAAGTTTTGAACATTTTGTTTCAGCTTTTCAAAAGTTTTGCACTAAATTCAGTTATTTTGCTGTCTGGTTATAAAAGTTCACCAGAATTGAAAAATATATGCAGATCAAAATAAAAAAAGTAATGTAACATACTTTATTTGGAAAAATTGCAATTTTAAGAAAATTTATTTATAAGTTTACAAGTATAAAATAACACATTTTATACAGGAAACATTTATATGATTTTCATCAACAGAATCATATATTGTTTTTTCTTTTTTTTTTTCAGAATCATATATTAATGATAAAAATATTTCCAAATGGCTACCTTCAGGATAATACTTTCATGACTCAATTTTCAGTCAGAGAAGCAGATATGTTACTATTAATACCATCAGCTTTGGCAAGGGAATAAATAATGTGCTGGATTTTACAAAATACTTGCTCATGTGCTCTTGAAATTGACTTTAAAGAATTAGTAAATTTAGACCAACTGGATTTTATAGAACAGAAGGGCAATATTTTTGACACGTAAGAAATTCTGTTTTTGCCACAAGACAACTTCTGAACTTCTTTGTCACGAAAGAGTTGAAATGGTTCTCCACCTGTTATGCAAAGGATTGCAAAGACTCTGTTATCCTTGACTGCCATCTTCCTCCCATACTTCACATCCTCAGGAAATGCAATTGAATCTACCTTCTAAATGATGATCCCTTTGCAATAGCTCTACTATCCCCATGAACACAGTCACCATTATCATTATCACATGGTGTCTAACTTCTAACCTTATACTCATCAGTCTTTCTCACAAATTTGTTTGAGTGATTTTTTTTTTTTCATTCTTTAAGCATCAGACAAGTCATGACAATAATCAGCTCCAAAATATCAGTTTCTGGAAGAGATAAATTTTATGCTGGATTTTACAAAATACCTGCTAAGATACTCTTGAAATTTACAGGATCTTCTAATTTCTTTTAGACTGAAAACCAAAAGTCCTTATAATGACCACCTGGCCTTACCTGAACTGACACCTCCCCAGTCTTCTCCAGCCTCGTCACCAACTACACTTTCCTCGATGTCTCTGATACAGAATCTCCTGGCCTCCATTGCTGTTCATCCAATATGTCATCTATGCTTCTGCCTTTTGGAGGGTCTTTCCCTGAAAAGTTCTTCCATAGAATCCCAATACCTACTTCCTCAACATCTTTACTCATAATTCACTTTCTCAGCACGGCCAGATTGATCACCCTATTTAATAATCAAACCCTCCTTCCCTGTGTGCATACCCCTTCTCCTCAGCTTTCCCAAGCCCCCCTGTCCTTGCTCTGCGCTTTTACATTTTCCAAAAGCACTTACCACCTTACATATGGCATAATTTGTATTTTACTATATTTATTTATTATCTGCCTCCATCTAATAGATTCTATGCTCCCAGAAGTTAAGCTTTTTGTGTTTGTTTAGGTTAATGATATAAACTATGCACTTAGAATAATACTTAGTGAAATCGTATTCTCAATTTATAATTAATAAACTTCTAAGTCTACTTAATTGTAAAAAGTAAGTTGCAACATTTTGTAGCATGGCAACTCGTTATTATTATTAAGATCATGATCATTATTACTATTATTTATTTTCTTAAAAAAATTCTCTGATGTTGAAATTGAGATTATTTTATGTAACAAAAATAATTATACTCCTGCACTCAGCTTATACAACCTGGCTCTTTTAATGAG
>NW_016803282.1:572629-578238 GCF_001698545.2 Rhinopithecus bieti | reverse complement strand
GACTGAAAATGTATTTATAAGTTTACAAGTATAAAATAACACATTTTATACAGGAAACATTTATATGATTTTCATCAACAGAATCATATATTGTTTTTTCTTTTTTTTTTTCAGAATCATATATTAATGATAAAAATATTTCCAAATGGCTACCTTCAGGATAATACTTTCATGACTCAATTTTCAGTCAGAGAAGCAGATATGTTACTATTAATACCATCAGCTTTGGCAAGGGAATAAATAATGTGCTGGATTTTACAAAATACTTGCTCATGTGCTCTTGAAATTGACTTTAAAGAATTAGTAAATTTAGACCAACTGGATTTTATAGAACAGAAGGGCAATATTTTGACACGTAAGAAATTCTGTTTTGCCACAAGACAACTTCTGAACTTCTTTGTCACGAAAGAGTTGAAATGGTTCTCCACCTGTTATGCAAAGGATTGCAAAGACTCTGTTATCCTTGACTGCCATCTTCCTCCCATACTTCACATCCTCAGGAAATGCAATTGAATCTACCTTCTAAATGATGATCCCTTTGCAATAGCTCTACTATCCCCATGAACACAGTCACCATTATCATTATCACATGGTGTCTAACTTCTAACCTTATACTCATCAGTCTTTCTCACAAATTTGTTTGAGTGATTTTTTTTTTTCATTCTTTAAGCATCAGACAAGTCATGACAATAATCAGCTCCAAAATATCAGTTTCTGGAAGAGATAAATTTTATGCTGGATTTTACAAAATACCTGCTAAGATACTCTTGAAATTTACAGGATCTTCTAATTTCTTTTAGACTGAAAACCAAAAGTCCTTATAATGACCACCTGGCCTTACCTGAACTGACACCTCCCCAGTCTTCTCCAGCCTCGTCACCAACTACACTTTCCTCGATGTCTCTGATACAGAATCTCCTGGCCTCCATTGCTGTTCATCCAATATGTCATCTATGCTTCTGCCTTTTGGAGGGTCTTTCCCTGAAAAGTTCTTCCATAGAATCCCAATACCTACTTCCTCAACATCTTTACTCATAATTCACTTTCTCAGCACGGCCAGATTGATCACCCTATTTAATAATCAAACCCTCCTTCCCTGTGTGCATACCCCTTCTCCTCAGCTTTCCCAAGCCCCCCTGTCCTTGCTCTGCGCTTTTACATTTTCCAAAAGCACTTACCACCTTACATATGGCATAATTTGTATTTTACTATATTTATTTATTATCTGCCTCCATCTAATAGATTCTATGCTCCCAGAAGTTAAGCTTTTGTGTTTGTTTAGGTTAATGATATAAACTATGCACTTAGAATAATACTTAGTGAAATCGTATTCTCAATTTATAATTAATAAACTTCTAAGTCTACTTAATTGTAAAAGTAAGTTGCAACATTTTGTAGCATGGCAACTCGTTATTATTATTAAGATCATGATCATTATTACTATTATTTATTTTCTTAAAAAAATTCTCTGATGTTGAAATTGAGATTATTTTATGTAACAAAAATAATTATACTCCTGCACTCAGCTTATACAACCTGGCTCTTTTAATGAGGTGTTTTACAGATACCTTATTTGTACGAGACACAGATTTTAAAAATTTAATTTTCATAATAGTCTTTTTGTTGAAGTATGCACTATTGTTATTCCTTTTATATGGATAAAAGTAAGCAGAAGACTAAGAGTACCAATGTTGATCCCTTCATATTGCAAAATTCCCACTTTCTTCTCAAGACACTAGAGTTCACTATATGTTACCTGACCATCCAACATACAGATAAATTCAGGCCTTCAATATTGGTCCTTATAGTAGCTTTTTATTAAGTACAATATGATTTTTTTAAGATGAAAAAATTGTGAACTGATGTCACAGGATTCTCTTCCCATAACTAGTCACCTGTAAGTTCTTTGGGTTTCACATGCTCCACTTTGGAGCCCACTGGTGTGCACATTTTTTGTTTATGCAGTCACCATTCATTTAATTTAGGAAAAATGACATGAAGTGAATGCATTATTCATGAATATATAATTAGGAAAAAGCATTAGTTATGTGCTCATATTTTATTTCAAAATTAACCTATATAATGCTCATGTATTGCTTACTGTAATTTACATTAAAAAAATAAAGATGGGTTCTTCCTAGTTGCCCAGGCTGGCCTCCAACTTCTGGTCACAAGCAATCCTCCCACCTCAGTTTACCAAGTAGCTACAGACAAGTGCCACCACAAACAGCAGTATAATTTACACTTGACTACCCAAATTTATTTTGCTAGAAAAGTTGTTTTCAAACTGTATTGAGAAGCCTATGGAAATGAGACTTACTTGTAGCTGGCAGTTGGAACCATCATAACAGAACAAAGAGGATCACTTTGCATCTATTGAATGATTCTGTAAGATTTTATTTAAGTGATAGCTTCCAATTCTATATTGGAAATTTCTCTCCTACATCATAATTACTAAAATAAATGTTGTTCACACAGTAGCCTTTGCTTAGCCTGGTGATATTGATATTATTAATTTACAATCTCTCTTCTGCAGTTTTATTGAATTATTAAATGTTTTCAAAAATATGTTTCAAATAATAATGTTTAAAATTGTACTCAATCAATAGTCGTGATTTATATATGAGTTCTAGCATCTACATTTCTCAGTTTCTCATGCAAGCACTGTTATATTGTCATGATGAATGAACTTTTTACCTTATTGCTTTGTATAATAATATAAAATATATAGTGAAATAACAAAAAAGTTATTTGTTGTAGCTTTATACACATATTGATAAAAGCATTTTTTCTTTACTATTTTTAAAACATTGTTGAAGGATACTCAATTTACTTACATTATGAGATTTTAAAATTTCTTTTGTTGCTGTCTAAACTTAACGCCCTCACAATCTCAACATACATAGTATTAAAAAATTCATCAATATTTCTTGAGGGGGTGCATATAAAACAAATTTAAAATACATGATGCCCTAGTCATGGACCAGTTGTAGCAACTTCTAAACATGAAATACTGACAATAGCAACAAAGATACACAGAACTTGTGGTTTGGTCTTGACATGAAGGAACAGTGAAGCACAGCTTGTTTATCAGTCTGACAAGCAAAGTACCAGCTGGCTAATTAAGTGAACCTAATTTTAAATAATGATGTGGTTCTCAAGATAATACGCTAATGACTGGAGAAGACTGCTGATGATACTTCAGAACACTCCCGAGGTGTTACAATAAGCCCCTTCTGCATCCAAGCAGAACTTGATCGTACTCCATAGACCACAAAATGAGGTCAGTTGTTTACTAGTTAATCTTTTATACTACAAAACGTCACCTGTATGACATTCTTACAAAAACTTTGATGGTGTGAAAAGCAATAATTGAAACAATTTGACATTTAAAGCAACACCAAGTTTATAGATTCCATTAAAAAAACGTGACCTTTACTTTTTAGCTGCAGATAAAATCATATTGATGTATTTGCTGAAAACAAATATCCCAATGATCTCCTAATGCTAATAATTTATTATAGTTTTTAAAATCTTATATTGTCATGAAAATATTTATCATTTTAATAATAATATGTAATATTCAGTTTAAATTTTAAAGAATGTTTAGTCCCTAAATACACATTTAATATCAGTTCACACAGTCAAATCCATGCAAAAAATCAGAAATATAATTTCATGGATGAGGATAGCATGAAATACTAGGTGCTCAGTTTGGACTGAAAAAGAAAACTTCAAAGTTTAAACTTCAATAAGTGTAACGTTATTTTCTTTACTGTTGTTTTTTTCAAGAAGGCATTTTGATTTTTGGACTTCACTGCCTTATTTCTATATCCATACTATGTATAATGTATGCCATTTTATAATGCTTGGGAAAAATTAACTAAATTTTGATTACAATTAGTATTCTTAGTTGCCTCTGTATAATATGCTCAGATTAGAAAAAAATAGGTAAATAAAAGCACATCATACAGTAAAGAAGTAAAACATCATTTGGACACAAAAAAATTCTAACTTTGAATCTGGGCTCAGTTGACAAAAATGGTCAAATTGAGAGTCGATGCTTTACTTTTATAAAATTAAATTTGTACTTTGCAGTTCACCATAAATGTAAATGTGTGAAGTCTTTATACACTTAGGTTACTAGGATGATTAATTTATAAAACAAAAGTTGGTATCTTTGTCTGTAAAATCAACCATTTTACATATTGTTTTAAATTAGAAAAAACCTCAAGAGAATTTAAAATTCTAAAAGATGAATTATTTTCAAGTATAAATATGGAGTCACTGGCATATTCATAATTCAATTTTAACCATGTGCTCTGAGGACTAAAATTCACATAGTCCTAAGGTAATGTTAAGACAAATATAAGGATGTGTTATTTCACCCAGCATGTAGGAGAGTTATGGAACTCATTATCTAAAGAGGTGCACAGGCTGAAATTATACATGGCTGCAAAAAAGAAGGCTTAGGTAAATTCAAAAATAGCAAAACATATATTTTTAAAGATAAATGTATGTATTTTGGTAGCATATATATAAAACTTGAGGTAGATATTTACAGTCAACAACATGCCGCAAAAAGTAGTTTCCCTCGCAGAAAGAATACTGCATAGATGTACCCAGTACGGAAATTTTCATTCCTTATACTCAGGTGATCACTACATTTCTGTAGAATAGTTTGTCCAGAATGGCCCACACAATTGCAGTTGCTCTTTCACTCTCCTGCTTTGTAGCAAGGTATTTAATAGCTCTCATAATTGAAAACCCTTTTTTATAATTGACAGGTAATAATCCCATCATATACCTCTCCAGAGCTGAGTGAGCGACCTCCACTACATAATGCTGCCTCTGTGTTTTGCTCCAAGGATTAAATGCCTACAATTTTTTTTTTTTTTTTTTTACAATTGGAACATATTTGATATGCTGCTTTTGATTTTGTTCTCCTGATGGAGGGCAGCTATAGAAAGTGAGGTAATAAGGCTGATAAAGGGTGGCATGGGACAAAATGTATCAAGAGAAGGTTAGGATTTGTCTTTGATAGTAGAATATCTGAGAATATACAGTGACTATTAGAACCGCTTAACGAAGATACACATTTTTAGATTAACATAATTGTTTTTTGTCTCAGTATTCCTAATTCATTTGGTCAGTCATAAAATCATTTTTTCTTGATTTCTTCTTGTATTTCATGTCATTAACTTATATTTTCTCTTTAATTTGGTCTTTCATACTCTTTTCAAATTTTACCAGCATGATTTTAACTTAATATTTTCTTAGTTGCTTTTATTCTCTGTAAGACTGTGTGTATATCTCTTTTTTCATTCAATTCTGATAGTATTAATTGTGACTTTTGTTCTTGTTGTTTGCCAAAATTCCCAGATTTATCTATTTCATTAGCATTTTTTTCACTTTTAAAAACTTTGGTACATTAATTTTGTATCCTGAGACTTTGCTGAAGTTGCTTATCAGCTTAAGGAGATTTTGGGCTGAGACGATGGGGTTTTCTAAATATACAATCATGTCATCTGCAAACAGGGACAAATCACAAGCATTCTTATACACCAGTAACAGACAAGCAGAGAGCCAAATCATGATTGCCCTAGCCA
>NW_016803282.1:549011-570264 GCF_001698545.2 Rhinopithecus bieti | reverse complement strand
TTTTTTAGTAGAGACAGGGTTCCACTGTGTTAGCCAGGATGGCCTTGATCTCCTAACCTCGTGATCCGCCCGCTTCGGCTTCCCAAAGTGCTGGGATTACATTTGCCCAGTTTTGAATCCAGTTTTGGTTGTTTTTGTGGTTGAGTTTTAGGAGTTATCTATATACATCGGATAGTAATCCCTTAACAGATATATGGTTTCCATACATCTTCTATTCTGTGGGTTGCCCTTTTACTTTTCGCTGTTACTATTATCTGTGAATGAATAATTTTTAAAGAAATTATTAAGTCCAATTTATGTAATTTTTCTTTGGTTGCTTGTGCCTTTGTTGTCACATCTTAGACATCCTTGCCAAATCCAATATCATAAACTTTTTGCTCTCTCTTCTAACAGTTTAAAATTTGCACCTGAAATTTAGGTCTTGTATTAATTTTGTGTTCATTTTTATTTATGGTGTTATGTAAGGTTCCAACCTCATTCTTTTGCATGTGGACATCCAGTTTTCCCAGCATCACTTGTAGACAGACTGCCATTGCCCCATTGAATGGTCTTGGCACCCTTATAAAAAAAAATTGACTATATATGTTTATTCACAAGTTTTCTATTCCATTCCATTATTCTGTATGCCTGTCTTTATGCTAGTACTACAGTTTATTGTAGCCTTTGCAATAAGTTTTGACATAAGAAAATGAGACTGCTCCAGCTTTGTTCTTCATTTTCAACATTAGGTTTGCTACTTAGGGTCCCTTAAGATTCCATATGAATTTTAGGAAATAAGAGCTTCTCTATTTCTGAAAAAAAAAAAAAAAAAAAGCCTTAGTGATTTTGATAAGGCTTCCCAAAGTGCTGGGATTATAGCTATGAGTCACCGTGCCTCGCCATGTTTAACTTTTAAAATCTATTGCGACAATTTCTGAAGAAGAAATTCTGATAAGAATTTCTCCGAATCCCTAGATTGCTTTGAGTAGTACTGACATCTTAACAATATTGAGCCTTTCAATTCATGAACATGGGATGTTTTCCCATTTATATATCTCCTTTAATTTCTTTCAGCAATATTTTGTAATTTCCCTTGTATATCTTTCACCTTCTTTATTAATCTCTATGTATTTTACTCTTTATTATGCTATGACAAGTTGGACTGTTTCCATAATTCTGTTTGCAATTTTTTATTATTAGTGTATAGAAATGCAACAGATTCATGCATGTTCCTTTCTATCCTGATACTTCATTGAATTCATTCATTAGTTCTAATAGTGTTTTGCATAATTTTAGGGTTTTCTACATGTAAGATCATGCCATCTGCAAATAATTTTGCTTGTTCTTTTTTAACTGGAAGGCTTTTATTCATCTTTCTAGTCGAATTGCTCTGGCTGGAAGCCCAGTACAATGTTAAGTAGAAGTGGCAAAAGTGGACATCCTTGTCTTTTTCCTGAACTTAGAGGAGAAGCTCAGTCTTTCACGTTCGAGTTTTTCCCACATGGGTTTTATATGTTGCAATAGTTTCTTCCCATTCCTAGTTTCTTGAGTATTTTTGTTATGAAAGAGTGTTAAATTTTATCACATGCTTTTTTGCATCAACTGAGATGGTCATGTAATTTTTCTCTTTCGTTTTGTTAAGGTTGTTCATTACCATGATCTGTTTTTATACGTTGAATCATCCTTGCATTCCAGGAATAAATCCTACTTGGTTACGGGTATGATGTAGTTACGTGCTGCTGAACTTGGTTCGCTAATATTTAGTTGTGTATTTTTACATCAGTGTTCATAAGGCATCTTGGGCTGTAGGTGTATTTTCTTGTAGTAATTTTGTCTGGCTTTAGTATCATGGCAATGCTTGCCTCAGTTAGACAGAATTTACTTCTCTTCAATATTTTTAGTAAGATTTGAAAAATATTGGTGTTAGTTCTCTTTGAATGTTTGGTAAAATTCAGCAGTGACATCATCAGGTTTAGTGCTTTTCGTTGAGCTATTTTTGATTACTGATTCAATTTTCTTAGCATTTGTAAGTATATTTATTTTTTCTATTTTATTATAATTTAGTCTTGCTGCATTTTGTGTTTCCATGAACTTGTCCATTTTATGTAGGTTATCCAATTTGACAACATACTATTGTTCATGGTACTCTCTTATAATCCTTTGCATTTCTAAAGCATTGGTATAATAGTAATGGCCCCACATTCATTTTTGATTTTATTAATTAAAATCTCTTTTAATTATCTCATCTAGCTAATAGCTTGTCAATTTTCTTGATTTTTTTTTTTTTTTTTTTTTTTTTTTTGAGATGGAGTCTCGCTCTGTTGCCCAGGCTGGAGTGCAGTGGCGCGACCTTGGCTCACTGCCAGCTCCACCTCCCGGGTTCACGCCATTCTCCTGCCTCAGCCTCCCAAGTAGCTGGGACTTCAGGTGCGTGCCACTATGCCCGGCTAATTTTTTTGTATTTTTAGTAGAGACGGGGTCCCACCGTGTTAGCCAGGATGGTTTCGATCTCACCTCGTGGTCTGCCTGTCTCGTCCTCCCAAAGTGCTGTGATTACAGGCATGAGCCACCGTGCCGGCTATTTTCTTGATCTTTTTAGAGAACTAACTTTTGGTTTCAATAGTTTTCTCTATTCTCTATTTTATCTTTTGCCTAATTTTTATCAGTCCCTTCTTTCTGCTAGCTCTGACTTTACTTCTTTTTCTTTCAGTTTTTTGATAGGTTGTTGATTTGAGGTACTCCTTTATTTTTTAAAAATGTATTTATCATTCTAAATTCCACTCCCTTCATATCCTTCAGCACTGGTTTTGCTATGTCCCATAAGTTTTGGTCTGTTGTGCTTTTATTTTCATTTGCTTCTAAGTATTTTCTAATTTTCCTCATGACTTTTTTTTTTTATGGATTATTTAAGGTTGTTTTATTTTCCACAATTTAAAAAGACTTCCAATTTTACTTCTATTATGGATTTCTACTTCCACACCTTTATGCTTAATTTTTATTATATGTAACCTTTTTTTTTTTTTTTTTTTTTTTTTTTTTTTTTTGAGATAGTCTCACTCTCGCCAGGCTGGAGTGCAGTAGCACGATCTTGGCTCACTGCAACCTCTGCCTCCCGGGTTCAAGCAATTCTCCCGCCTCAGCCTCCAGAGTAGCTGGGATTACAGGAGTGTACCTCCACACCTGGCTAATTTTTGTATTTTTAGTAGAGACAGGGTTTCACCACGTTGGCCAGGATCGTCTTGATCTCCCGATCTAGTGATCCACCTGCCTCAGCCTCCCAAAGCGCTGGGATTATAGCCATGAGCCACCACGCCTAGCCATGTCTAACTTTTAAAATCTAGTGAGACTTAATTTCTGGCCTAGCATATCATTTATCCTAGAAAATGTTCCATGAGCTCTTGAGGGAAAAAAATATATATGCTATTGTCATTGGATAGGGTATTCTGTATTTGTCTGTTAGATCTGTTGGTTTATTGTGATAAGGTCTCTACTCCCTTTATTATCTTCTGTCTGGTATTTCTACCGATTGTTGACAGTGAGGAATTGACGCTTTCAATTATCATTGTAGAACTCCAAATTTCTCAATTCTGTCAGCTTTCACTTCATATTTTTTGATGGTTTAGTATTAAGTATATGCATCTTTATAATTTTTAAATCTGCTTGCTATATTGCTGCATTGAATTTTTTTATTAATAAATTATCTCCCTCTTTGTCTATTGTAATTTAGTTTTATTTTTATTTTGGGACAGTGTCCCACTCTGTCTCCCAGGCTGGAGTGCAGTGGCACAACCAAAGCTCACTGCAGCTTCGACTTCCAGGCTCAAGTGATGCGCCCACATCACTCAGCTTCCCAAGTATGTGGGACTACAAGTGTGTGCCACCACACCCAACAAATTAAAAAATACATATATAGAGAGACACCATCTCACTATGTTATCCAGGTAGGTCTTGAACACCTGGGGCCACACACTGCCCCTGTCCTGGCCTCTCAAAGTGCTGGTATTAGAAGTGCGAGCCACCACACCAGGCCCTTGTGATTTTTTAAGTCTATGGAGACATACACTAGTATAGTTACCTCTACCTTTTGGTTACTTGGTGCATGGACTATCTTTTTCAATCGCTTATCTTTCAAACTTTTAGTGTGATTATACCTAAAGTGAGCTGCTTGTAGACAGCATATAGTTTGAACCTGTTTTTAATCCATTCTGTCAATCTCTGTCTTTTGATTAAATAATGTAAGCCATTTATATTTAAAGTACTTAGTGATAAGGTACTTACTTTTGTTATTCTGCTATATGTCTTCTAACATGCCTTACAGATTTCCCCTCTCATTTCCTGCATTATTGTCTTCATTCATGTTGTTATTTTTTTGTAATGAAATGTTTAAATTTCTCATTTTCTTTTGTCTATATTCTGCAGCTATTTTCTTTGTGGTTAGCATGGGGATTACACTTAATAGCCTAAAGTTATAGCAGTTCTATAATAGCTAAACATCAATAGCATACAAAACTTTGCTCCTTTAATAGCTCCATTCTGATCTCTTTTAGGTGTTTATGTCACAAATTACAATACTGTACACCATGTGCCAAAAAAATAAATAATTCTTTTGAATGCATTATTTTCTTAAATTATGTAGAAAACAAAAGGGTTTTTGCAAAACAAAGTTACAATAACTTTTAGACTAATGATATTTATGCATTACTCTCGTATCAGGTAAGAAACAAAAAGTGAAGTTACCAAATTTTACTATAATCATATTAGATTTTGTGATTGTCCATGTATTTGCTTTGATAAAGATCTTTATTTCTTCATATGACTTCAAATTACTGTCTAGTGTTTTTCTATTTTTTTAATTTTTTATTTATTTTTTTTTTAAAGATGGAGGGAGTCTTGCTTTCTCGCTCAGATTGGAGTGCAGTGGCAGAATCTTGGCTCACTGCAACCTCTGCCTCTCAGGTTCAAGTGATTCTCCTGCCTCAGGCACGTAAGTAGCTGGGACTACAGGCACCTGCCACCAAGCCCAGCCAATTTTTTGTATTTTTAGTAGAGATGGGGTTTCACCACGTTGGCCAGCATGGTCTCAATTTTCTGACCTCGTGATTCACCCACCTCAGCCTCCTGAAGTGCTGGGATTACAGGCGTGAGTCACCGTGCCCAGCCTGTGCACTGTTATGATTTACTCCTATGTTTTTTTACTTTGCTGGGTTACCTTGAACATTTCTTACAGGACAAGTCTAATAGCAAACAAATTCAGCTATTGTGTATCTGAGAATGTCTTAATTTCTACCTCACTTTTGAAGGACAATTTTTGTTTGATATAGGATCCTTGATTGACTTTTTTTTTTTAATTTAGTCTTGTAGTACTTTAAATGTATGGATCTACTGCCTTCTTGCCTCCATAGTTTCTAGTAATAAATCTGATAACAATCTTATTGAGGATACACAGTATGTGTAGGGTTGTTTCCCTCTTGCTGCTTTCATTATTCTTTGGCTTTTGGCTTTTGAGAATTTAATTCTAATGTGTCTTGATGTCGGTCACTTTTATCTATCTTACTTGGACTTTGTTGATCTTCATGTATGTTTATATTCATGTTTTTCATTAAATTTGGAAAGTTTTTAGCCATGATTTCTCCACATATTCTGTTGTCCATTTCTCTCGCTCTTCTCCTTCTGGGACTGCCACAGTGCATATGTTGGTACACTTGACTGAGTCTCACAGGTGCCTTAGACTTGGTTCACTCCTCTTCAACTGTTTTTCTTTCTGGTCCTCAGACTCAGTAATTCAATTGCACTATCTTCAAGTTAGTTGATTTTTCTATCTGCTGAAATCTGCTTCGGAATACCTCTAGTACAGTTTTCATTTCAATTATTGTAACTTTTCATCTTTCAAATTTTTAAAGATTTTTTATTATTTACTAATACTGTGTCTGGAATTGGTGGGTTCTTGGTCTCACACACTTCAAGAATGAAGCCACGGACCCTCATGGTGAGTATTACAGTTCTTAAAGATAGTGTGTTTGGAGTTTTTTTCCTTCTGATGTTCAGATGTTTCTGGAGTTTCTTCTTTCTGGTGGGTTCACGATCTCCCTGATTTCGAGAGTGAAGCTGCAGACCTTTACAGCGAGTGTTACAGCTCTTAAAGGCAGCACATCTGGAGTTTTTCATTCCTCCTGGTGGGTTCATGGTCTTGCTGACTTCAGAAGTGAAGCTGCAGACCTTCACAGTGAGTGTTACAGCTCACAAAGGTAACACAGACCCAAACACTGAACAGCAGCAAGATTTATTGCAAAGAACACAGCTTCCACAGCATGGAAAGGGACCAGAGTGGGTTGCCACTGCTGGCTTGGGTGGCCTGCTTTTATTCCCTTTTTTGACCCCACCTACATCCTGCTGATTGGTCCATTTTACAGAGAACTGATTGGTCCATTTTGCAGAGTGCTGATTGGTCCGTTTTGACAGCGTGCTGACTGGTGTGTTTCCAAACCTTTAGCTAGATACAGCGTGCTGATTGGTGGATTTACAATCCTTTAGCTAGACAGAAAAGTTCTTCAAGTCCCCAACCAACCCAGAAGCCCAGCTGGCTTCACCTCTCAATATTTCCATTTTGTTTTTACATTATTTCCTCAACTTTTTTTTTAGTGCTTTGAGCATCTTTAAGATAGTTGTTTTAATGTTTTTATCTAGTAAATCTGCCTCAGGTATTTTCAGGAGTACATTCTGTTGATTCTGTTTTGTTTTCTTTTCTTTTTTTTTTTTTTTTTTTTTTTTTTGAGGGGGAGTCTCACACTGTCACCCAGGCTGGAGTGCAAGTGCAGTGGCATGATCTCTGCTCACTCCTAGCTCTGCCTCCTGGGTTCACACCATTCTGCTGCTTCAGCATCCTGAGTAGATGGGACTACAGGTGCCCACCACCACGTCAAGCTAATTTCTTTTTGTATTTTTAATAGAGACGGATTTCACCATGTTAGCCAGGATTGTCATGATATCCTGACCTTGGCCTCCCAAAGTGATTCACCTGCCTTGGCCTCCCAAAGTGCTGGGATTACAGGTGATTCTGTTTTATTTAAATGACCATACTTTCCTGTTTCTTTGTATACCTTGTGACTTTTTTTGTTTGTTTTTGAAGACTAGATATTCAAATGTAATAACTGTGATAATTCTAGAGAACAGATTCTTCCCCTTCCTCTTGTTTGCCTTTTTTTTTTTTTTTTTTTTTTTTTTTTTTAAGACAGAATTTTGCTCTTGTTGCCCAGGCTGGAGTGCAATGGCATGATATTGGCTCATAGCAACCTCAGCCTCCTGGGTTCAAGCGATTCTCCTGTCTCAGCCTCCCGAGTAGCTGGGATTGCAGGCATGCACCATCACACCTAGCTAGTTTTGTATTTTTAGTAGAGATGGTGTTTCTCCATGTTAGTTAGGTTGGTCTTGAACTCCCAACCTCAAGTGATCCACCCACCTTGGTCTCCCAAATTGCTAGGATTACAGGCGTGAGCCACTGTGCCCAGTCGCTGCTGTTTTTTTTAGTTGCAATTTTTGCTTTTGTTTATTACTGTAGGCTGTCTCTGTTCCAAGGTTCAGCCTAATGTAAACTTAAAGTCTTCTAAGGTATTTTTCTGAGCCTTCCTCTGAGCACCAACTGGTCACTTTCTAATTTTTCTCCTATATGCACTTGTTTTGAATAAACTAGTACTTAATGTCTGGTTCTAAAATGAAGAAATGGAGAAAACTAAAAGAGGAGTATAAACAGGCACTAGGCTTTACACATCCTGGAAGTCACTTTTACCAAAGGAAGAGAAGCTTGCAACAATGGGCAAGGTGTAACAACAATGTTCACTCACCTCTGTCTGTAGCTCTGTAATCAGAAGTGTCAATCAACAATCAAAGAACAGATACCCCAAATTTAAAGGACAGGATCCTTTTTGCTCACCTTGGCTCCTGCATTCTACATGCAAGCTGCTCCTATTTTTGTTGTTTTCTACAGTTAATATTTTAATAGATCATATGTTTATCAATTCCCTTGCTCACTATCAGATCAAACTTACGACTAATTTTCCTGATTCCTGAAGTAAACAATTTGTTACCATGTTGTTTCCATTTACATTGGTGATAAAGTCTATGTTTTTGTGTCTGACACAATAAACACATCGTGCCCTAGTTTTATAATTATTTTTTAAATTTCCACTTAGTCTTTTTGTAATATTTTACTTTATTTTGATATTCATTATTTCTACTGAGAAATTTGCTACCATCTCATAGTAATTTATCCGCCTTTTAAGATCTTCCTCTTTGAAGTGACACAACCAAAAGGAAAAGGAAGATCTTAAAAGTCAGATAAATTACTGCCTTTTAAAGTGTAGTTTTGTTTTCCAATTGAGTTTCATTGTCCTCCTAAATCTGAGGTTTTACATAAGTGGTTTTATATTGTTTCATGTTATATAAATTATTAATTATTATAGCTTATTATACTTTATGCAATTATTATTCATTTTGACCAAAATATTAACTTTTCCCTTTTCTATTATCTATTTTAGGAAATATTATTGCACATATGTTAATTCTGACTTTATGTCTTAATTCCTTATTTATATTTTCCTTCTCTTTTCCTCATTACACTGCATTATTTGATTTACTGCATTATTTGTAATTCAGGTCTATCTCTGAACTTAGTAAATCATTCTCCTCTTTTATTTAAACTATTGTTTAACATATACATAGAAATTTAAATTTTAATAATTTACTTTGAATTTTAGAAGATATATTTTGGCTTTTCAATTTTAAGAATTTATTAGAGAAATACATGGTTATTATAAAACTTAAAAGTAAAATGTTAACAAACAAAATGGTCATCAATGCAGAAATATAGAAAAAGTCTCAATAGTGTAAAGATTTCACAGCTCCTTCATTTCATCAGTAGATTAAATGTAATATTAGTTAAAAATTTATCACTACTGATAGTCACATATGCTATTTTTGGAAGTTAAATATAATGTAATCATTTGGAAAATGATGCACCTTGGATAGCTTAACATGCATACACACACATAAACTCACATGTAATATTTGGTCTCACATTTCAACTCATATATGTATATATGAAAAGAATTGCATATTTTGCACACAAAAAGTGTACAAAATTGTAGCAAATAGTATTATTCACCATAGTACAAATTTAAATACACTTTAAATGTCTGTTAGCAGTAGAATGGATAAATACAAGTCTGATACTCAAATATAGTAAATTCTAATTATTTATGATAGTTCCTCTATAAATCATCACTAACACCGAATTACTGAATACTGATTTCATAAAGGAAGTGAAGAGTTTTGATCTGTTGAGCTTTTGTTCATATTATTGTAATCAACCAATCAATACATCACCTTGTTTTATGTATGTATCTGTCTAAAGACACCTTATTTAATACACATTGTTAACTGATGAAGATGGAACTCACGGCCAACAGCATTACAACTCATGCCTGAACAAAGCTTACCATTAGGCGCATCACAATCTTCTTGTACTTGGGAACTCTAGACAGCACTTCAACACTATGTGTGGAAGCCGTTTTAAACAGCAAAATTGTCAAAAGCACAGATTTTTTTTTAAAGGTATTAAATTGAGCATGGAAAGAATATTCATTTAGAGTGTGAAAGTTAAAACAAGAAGGCAGAATATCTTCTTGTTCAAATACAGAGGGGCATGTGTATATTTAGCAATAAAATTTTTCACATATAGGTATGCCCACAAATGACCATAAAATGCCATGGTTATAAATAAATTTAAGCAAGTAGGTAATTATAAATACAGAATCCACAACAATGAGAATCAACTGTAATCAGTTTCTTCACAGCAATAAAACAAAGAATTACACTAGCAACAGCTATGAACAAAATGATCTTGCAATCATAATGTAAAGCACAAATAGCCAGATTCAGATCGTGAATATCATATATATCCATTTATGCTCAAAATCAGCCAATATTTATATGTGGTAATAGAAATCTACATAATAATTTCCTTCAAATAGGTAGTATCTAGAAGGAGTAATATAAGTAATTATTATTATAATAACATGGTCATAAGGAGAATGCATTTGGACTGTGCCCCAATTTATCAACCTATAAAAATGTGTTAGATACTAAACTGAAAAATCTCCGCAATCATGATTGTATCATATTATCTGCTTTTCATTTTGTGAAGTTTTATAAGTTCCCCTAATATTTCATAGTAATAATAGGCATTTTGAAAAATAATACAGTTTATGTAATTACCATATCACTTGAACATTTTTTATTAATCTTTTCTATTTTAAATGTTTCACCATTATTTGAAGGTGGAATTATATGAATAATAAGTGATGTTAGCTCTTCCCACTTTTGAACATCACTTAGATAATTTATATTCGGTGAGTATAGTTCTCTAGTTTGAAAACTCAATTTAAAAACCAGCCTGATTATTTCTAAAATACATTTCCAATTTTAATCCACCAGCAAGGAGTTTTGATAATTCCAAATCGAATGCTTGTAATTTGTGTTGGCCTAAGTTGTAGCTGAAATAAAAATCCAGCCTAGTCAAAATCCCACAGTCTCAAAAATCAGAAACAAAGAAGTGAAATATACAGCAAATATTTTCTCACAGTAAATATCAGACCATTAGATTGTATATTCATAATAAATGTGTAGTAACCTCAGGGCCTTAGGGTTTTCTATTAGAATAACTATTCATCCTTTTACTCATGATTGTACTGCTCATTCTCATATTAGAAAGTGAACCATTAGGCCAGTTATTCACCGTCAATTTGTAAACCTGGAAGTGCCAGCTCTTCATAGCAGAAATATTTTTCATGTTTGTATTTGTGAAACAAGAAACACATAATAAGCAATTGTTAAATAAATACAGAATATATGGATGAAGTGCTACATGGGTGAATGGGTAATGGATGGATGGATGGATGGATGGATGAATGAATTCATGTGAAGTTGTTAATGACTTTTAGAATGTGTAGTCCTACTTTGAACATCTTAACACTTTTTGTAGTGCTAGACAGAAATCAAAATTGGAGGTTTAATTTCAAACCAATATTGACTGAAAACTTTCTCTGCAAATGAAGGAATGTTTTGGGTCTAGTCTCCCGAGAAATTTTGATAGGAAGCAGGCATATGGCACCTCAACATGCCAGGGTCTACTATAAATGCTTTACATGCATTATTCATGTAATTCTTAAAATAACTTCACAAGATACATATATTTATTATTCCCATTTAACAGATTGCACATATCTCATAAAACTAGTTAACTTACTTTTCTCCGAGTTGAGAAGCAAAAGATGAAAATAATTAAGGGACCAGACTGACTGGATATCAACCCTGCACTTCACCTTTGTTGTTCTGCAACTGATTTCAGGTAAAGAGCGTGGGCTGCAACAGTTAGTGGCTCAAACTTGAAGTATGAATTCAGAGAATTGTGAAAGCATGACCATGGCAATGTTTATTACAGATTGCTTTCTCTATCTCTAACATACTTATATATTATTTATTTTACTACTACCTAGCAAATTCTACTAGGTTACTGTCATCTAGTGAAGCCTACGAATGTCTTGGTCTTTATTAAGAATAAAATAAGGAGGCCTCCATTCCAGTTCTATAATGATAAGCAGGAATGTCTTAATTGGCCTCTGCCTGCTCTGACTGTGCCTTCCTTGCTCTAGATAGAATACGCAGCTGGGAGGGAGATTTGTGTGGAGCTAGGCAGGTTAATATTACGAAGTGTTCATGGATCTAATTTCTGAAAACAAAATCTTACATTATCTCCTGAATTCATTAGGCTTAAGGAAAAGAATGAGAGAAGAGTTTGCAGAAATTGCATAAATGTTCTAGTTATCCAAGTAAGGAAACGTATTATCAGTGACAATCAAGTTACCTGGAAAAGATTACTGCAATAATATAAATTTTTTTTAGAGATTTACTTTTCCACAAGTAGTAATTATTCATACCTGAACAACTTTTTGGGACTGCACATCAACAATAAGGACTCTGTCCAAAGTTGGCTGTGCAACATAAATGAACTTGTCTTTGACATTAACAGCTGATGCCCACACACACCTCTGAACTTCATCTCCCTCAGCTTTGGGACAGACTTCATCCTGTAATTTAGGAAAGATAAAATGAAATTTATATCTTAAATTATAACACATACCTGACAATATCATGGGTAAAATTAATGTTTCATTCTCTACTACTTTCAGCATCAAATGTTAAATGTATATATAAAGTTTAATTAATAGAACATATTTCAGTTCATTAAATATGTATGGAAAGCAATGTAAATGAGATTCCTTTAAAGTACATTTTATGTTCTTAATTACTTATTTTTCTAGTAAAATGCAGTTCTTTCATTTTTTTCCTACTTGGTTATAACTCAACAACTTTAAAAAGTCCATCTTTCCCCAAATTTTCCCAGTCTCAAGTTTCTTTAACAGAATAAATGTCACACTTAAAGTATATTCTGAGTTTTTCACAACATTAGTGGCTGTCCTCATAGCAAATTCATAGTTTTGTTAAGTCATATAATCTTCTGGAAAAGATTTCAGGATTCTTTTAATTTCTAGTAAATCAAAGCTTAGATAAATTATAATAAGGTAGTTATTCTCAATGGTTGTTTTATTTTTCAATCAAGGTCAAATTTTATAAAATCTTTCAATATTCCCAAAGCTTCTTATTCTGCTTCCTTACCCTAGAACTGCCTTCTGGTTGAAGATTGCATACTTTGTATTAGATGACCATAAATGAGGCCAAAAAAGCCCCTCTATTTCCTCTTTTCGTTCATATTGTCAAAAAATGATTGTGGAAGAAATACACAAGCCCTTGTGATTTATCCTGGGAGTCACAGCATAAGTAAAAGTGTATGAATTGTTTTCGGGTTTTCTTTTATGCACTGTTCTATTACAGTTAGAAAAACCACAAATAAGAGAGACTGGTTAAAATGTACATAAAACGTATGTGCAGGCCAGGTGTGGCGGCTCACGCCTGTAATCCCAGCACTTTGTTAGGGTGAGGTGGGAGGATCATGAGGTCAGGAGGTCGAGATCATCCTCGCTAACATGGTGAAACCCTGTCTCCTCTAAAAATACAAAAAAATTAGCCAGGCATAGTGGCGGGTGCATGCAGTCCCAGCTACTAGGGAGGCTGAGGCAGGAGAATGGCCTGAACCTGGGAGGCGGAGCTTGCAGTGAGCTGAGACCACGCCACTGCACTCCAGCCTGGGTGACATAGTGAGACTCTGTCTCAAAAAAAAAAAAAAGGTCGGTGCAGTAAGAAAGAATTATTTGTATAATAATAATATAATGATAAACAATTATTCCAGTATTTCTTTTGATTTTTTTGTCTGATAATTAACAACTAATGTCTAATTTCATTTATTTGTATACTCCAGTTATTATCTCTAAGCTAACTTACAATAAGACTATTTTTTCTAATCTATATAAAGACATTTGTTTTTCAGCAGAGATACCATTCAGCATATGTATTTAATAATCATAAGACAAAAATCAACCACACTCTCATTATCAGTATCACTAAGCATTTATTTTTAAAGATAACACTGATAGCAGTATACCATATTTGACATTGAGTAACCACATTGAACAACTAAAAAATGTAACCTTTCTCAGGCTGCATAACCATTGTAGGTGGTTTTCCTTTTTGCATAAAATTTGGTAATTAATGTAAATACCAAAGCACTTTGCAATGAGACATCCAGTGTGTGGCCTGCTGTTTATGTTCTCCAAATGTCAGATCTAATTCAGGAAGGCTCTGGAGTGTCCATTAATTTTTAAGATCTGGTTCAGTATTGCGTGGTTTAGGAACATAAAACAATAGTGTTCTCCTCTAAACAGCAGAGATTGTTCTAAGCTTCTAAGGCATAAGCGGAAAGACTGAAAATGAAGCCCGTATTGTATGGTGTTTCAGGTAGTCCTGGATTTGTGAAATTAATTCTGTGTACCATGGCCATTACAGGTGACTATTTGGGAGGTCAACCTGAGTAAAGTCCTTGGCACTCTTAAGGAGGTAACCCAAACCTGGAGGCAAAAGTCTGTCTTCACTACGTGCTTAGAATGCAATATTATACTTTCATTCACCAATTCCTACTGACACACTGTTTTCTAAGACAACCTTTTCTTCAGAAGTATACTTAATGTCAAGGACAAGAATCTGTTTTGCGAGAAACAAACACTAGATAAAATATGTACTTGAGAGGCATGAAGAAGTGGGAAAAAAGTGGGAACTAAGGTTGGTGAAAGGGTCTGAATACAGGGAAATTGTTTACAAATTCTTCGCCATTGTGTAAAACCTGCCAAAGTAATGAAAAGTGTGAGCGACCTGACACATAACTGTCAGCCAAACAACTGCTGAACCAGGAACGATTTCCACCCCTTTGTTTGCTCCAGAACTATTCAACAGTAAAATATACTGCTCTGCTGGGAATTATTTTCTATTTGGATGCTGTCCCAATAAGACATCCTTGACCAGACTTACAATCATTTTTACAAAGCCATTAAAAGTTTCCTGACAGTAATCCTGGATTTTCTTTGCTTTGCTTTACGATATTATTTCTAATTATATTATTTCTCACTTTACAATAGCACTCTCTTATTTTCTCATATTAATATTTATTTCTATGGAAGAAAATAGTAGAGGAATGTTTTAAACATGAGTTAGAGAGTTAATGGGACAAAAGGAGACACAGAATCCAGAGATGAAAATAAGATTAAGATAATACATACTGATGAGGAAAGCTGCCAGGGATTATATCAAAGAGTATTGTTAAATCACTTTTACAGAAATGTATACTAACATTTAGAGTGAACAGAAGTCATAAGGTATAAACTAATGGAGATGAGAGTCCGGGAAAAGACAATTCTAATGTATACTTAGAATTTATTTCTTTTGGATCTTTTCCATATTTAACCACATATTTCCTACACATGTATTATACTTTCCCAAAATATTAAAGAGTACAAGTTATATCACTACTGATGGTATAAATTTTAATTAGCATTTTAAATAATGTTACTAATATCTGATTTGCTAAGCCAAGGTAAATCAAACAGAATCATATATACACTTGTCTTCTACTAGGATGTTGCCATTTCATTTATTAGACTAATTACCTATTAAAAATACTTTGCCTTAAAATCTTTAAATTCCAATCTTTCCTTCCTTCCTCTTCATATTCTCCTTCTCAGGTCATCCTGCATCATTCCTAAAGACAAGTATTTCTCACAAACACGTCTATTTTCCTTGCTTCCACCTCAATAAGTTGTTGTCAGGACTACCTCCTCTCATCCTTCTATCTAATCTTAAAAGATATGTCCACTACTCCTTACTTTCAGAAAGACCTGCCCTCAATTTTTCTTATAATTTTAACTATTCAAGTATTCAGACATTAACATTGCCCCATAAATTTAAGAAACACTTCATAAAACAACTTCAATTGAATTAATATTTCCATTTCAATCATCCATCTAATTATCTTCAGACTTTTGAACAACCTTTCTTCCATTTCCCAATCTTTCACTCTAAACTGACCATGCTTCAAACAGGCTTTCATGACATCATCTATTTTAAAAGATATATTTTCAAAGTCACCAGTAGCCTCAGAATTTCCACTTATTATCCTTTATTTCTCATTGGAAAGCATTTATTGAGAGCTTACTATGTGAAGAATATTGTGCAAAGCTATGTTTGAAAATGAAAACATGAATATGAGAGAATGCTTGCTTTCAAGTTGCTTGTAATTTCGGCTGCATTTAGCTGTTTCAGACACTTGATTTGTCATAAAAGGTTCTTTCATTCTTGCAAGGCAGAGATTCTCAAATAATGGTCCCGCAGGCCAAATTTGGCCCACTGCCTAATTTGGTATGATCCAGAAACTAGGAATGTTTTCTTTATCTTTTAATGGTTGAAAAAAAATAAAAAAAATGGAGTACAATTTCATGACAAGTAAACATTATATGAGATTCAAATTTACAGAAATGAAGATGTATTATAACCCAACTACACCTATTCATTTAAATATTATGGCATCTTTCATGTTATAATGACAGACATATGTCCTGAAAAGTCTAAGATATTTACTTACTATCTGGCCATTTGCAGAAAAAAAAAGCTGCTGATCCCATTTTAGTATACATTCTGACCTTAGTTATCATTTTTGTCATAGTATTTAAATTCTTTCTGCCTGTGGTGGCTACTTTATCTTCAGTTTCCTGGATGTGGCTTCAGAAAAGTCAAGGCTCAGACTTTAGTTTTCTGCTCTATTTCCTTTACATTAAATTCCTCTGAAAACTCATCCATTCTGATTGCCTAATTACTATCATGGTCAGATAACACCCAGACACTAATCTATGGCCTTGTCATTCACCAGACTTTCCTCCTCTGTCTTCTTCTAGGAAAATTGTTGAACAGGTGGTTTCAAACAGAGAGATAATACAGAACAAAAAAGTACACTATCTTAAAGGAAGTATTAAAGGTGATCCAAAACTTAATGAAAGAAATAAACCAAAGAAAGGATGAAATACTTGCATTCCTGAACACAAAGAAAGTGATTTGTATTAGAAAAGTTTTAAAAAACTGAGTAGTTCTATATAGTAGGAGACTATTGAATAGAAACGTAACAAAATAAAATTCACAATACAAATATTCCAAACTTATATATTGAACATAAGTATAGTTTATATGTCAAATGTCTTGTCTTTTAGAAAAAAAAAAAAAGTAAATGTATGGACTTTGGAAGATGGGGAACTAAAGCACTGAAAGAGCCATTAATTAAATGCTGATGAGGCCGGGTGCAGCAGCTCATGCCTGTAATCCCAGCACTTTGGAAGGCCAAGGCAGGTGGATCACTTCAGGTCAGGAGTTCAAGACAAGCCTAGCCAACATGGTGAAACCCCGTCTCTACTAAAAATGGAAATACAAAAATTATCAGGGCATGGTGGTGCACACCTAAGTAATCCCAGGCACTCAGGAGGCTGAGGCAGGAGAATGGCTTGAACCCAGGAGGCAGAGGTTACAGTGAGCCGAGATCGCAGCACTGCACTCCAGCCTGGGTGACAGAGTAAGACTCCGCCTCAAAAAAGCAAAACAAAACAAACAAAAAACCCAGTAAATATCTGGTTTTCTGCATAATTTGGATTACCAATGCATTCTGTAATTTATGTGAATAAAAACAAACTGTTGCTGGTATCATGAAGAACGCAGAAATACAAATGTGAAAAATAAGGTGGCCTAACATGTATATATCCAACTTGGGTTCCGAATTAGGGAGGCTTGGAGATCCACCCATGTTTGTTATGTAGACACTGTTAGACAAGTACTGAAAGAAAACAGGTGTTGAGACAAAGGAGGGGAGAAAGGGTTTGGTGTCTTAATATATCATTAAATAAAGGCATTTAAGTCTGAAAACTTCTGGAAATACTGCAGGCCTGGGTCTCTCACTGATCTAGTTAGTAGTTATGATAGTTTCGCATTGTTTTACCTTTATGCTTCTCTACCAATCAGGTTTCTAAGACAGGCAGAGAGTCCCTACCCACTTTTTGTAACTGAAAATTGAATTGGGATTTTTCTCTTGGTTGCCGATGTGTGTAAATTAACCACTCTCTCTGTTCCTTCCTGCCACAAATAATGTATAAGATTGCCTCATAGGAAATAGAGCCGTCAACATAATCCTTTCTGTTTTCTACAGAGTTTCTTTTAGTTACTCTTTCCTAGTGCCCCCTCTTTTGTAAAAAAATACTTAATACATTTGGTATGAATTTTAATTAATTACAAATGTATAACTTTTATATCCATTGTTCATCAACAAATGTCCTGTCCATCAGCTAGAACATTCTACTTAATATTTCATGAAAAACAATGATTTTCCACAGCTATTGAAAAGCACCCCAAAATACTTTGTCAAATTATTTTCAATCTACATTTGGCAGCCAAATTTCTAACACCTACATAATTCATTCCTAGCTTCGAGGTGTTTCACTGATTTTCTTCTTGTCTGAATTTCCACAGAATTTTTATTTTGTGACTTATAATTTGGCAATGAATGATATATTATATTTCCAATTAAAATGTTAGCCTTTGCTATTCCTGTATTTCTACATTTCCCAAACATAATGCTGAAGGTACAATATTTGCTTAGTAAATACGTGTTTAAATGTCACTTATAATAGCCAAAAAAAAAAAAAAAAAAGGCAAGAAGTGGTGTATGTTACTCAATCACGATGTTAAACACTATGCAATGTCATGCAGAATCATTGAGAAACTGAATTCTAGAGTAGTACTAATCAAAATGTGGTCTGTAAACCGCTGCCAGTTGACATATAATTTGCTACCAAGCTGAGGATTGCATAGATATTGAAATTAACCATTGAGAACCTTTTATAGCAATTTGACATTGCCATAATTTCCCTGTATGTGATCAGTAGACCTATCTAATTTAATAGTATTTAAACCAGTTTGAGTATTGCCAAATTTGCCTGGAGGATTTCATGTAGTGAAAACTATCCACTGGTTTTACAAGAGAAAACAGAATGAGCAAAATCAGTGATTTTTTTTCTCCCACAGAGTTTAGGAAGCACTGATTTCGTGCTTTTTTATTGTAGCTCTCTCTCTTTCTCTCTTTCAGTCTTTCTTTCAAGTATATATTTTTAACTGAAGCTGTCACAGTCTGAGTCTATTGCTGTAAATTTTGAAAGTGAATAATAAAATACTTGGAGAAAAAATGTTCATTTTGTCAAATGCAAGGAATATAAATAATTATTCTGAATGAGGATTTATTCAGTTTGTCATAAATCAAGACAAATACAACACAGTTACTTTTGTACTGAATTAGAATATTCAGGTTTGGATTCCTAGGATATATTTATAGTCATGTAGAAATATTTGTCTATATACACACATGATCAAGGGTGAACTATTTGTGAATATGCTAGATATAAATTCCTTTCAATATCGCTTTGCAATATTGGAAAAAATCAATGTTACAAAAACGCATTGAACGATTTGGTAGCATTGAATAGTCTCCTCATCTGGCCATTTTTTAAAGCACTGAGAATAAAATACTTTCAGCAATTTTTTAATTGCTTATAACCAAAGCAATATATTTTTTTCTAAAATGAGATATGTTAAATTTATCCCATTCAATTTCTGATGTCATTTATAATATCATAAGCAGTCTTTCTCATATTAGTCAGAATATAGGTAGTCATGGTAACTTGGGGGCTGTATTTGCCTACTTTGTGCTACATGGACACACTACTATGTAGCATGATTTTGCTTTAGGATATCGAGGTCCAAAGGCTACATTACAGAATTGTTTATTCTTTCTTTTAATATATTATGTCTTTCAGCAATACAATAAAACAAAGCTTATAACACTATGTTATCATAAGCTGAGCATTGTTTTCTCTTTACAGATAACATATTAGAGAGGTTAAAAATAACAGGATTTGAGGCCAAAGAGACCTCAGTGTAATGTCCAAGGGTGCACTTATATTACCTGTGCAAGTAGACCTGTTGAGGCTTGTTACCTCATTGGTAAATTGGTTATAATAATATTTGCTATCACATGGAGTTATTGTGAGAAGTACATACAATCATATTTGAAAAGGTCAAGTGATCAATAAAAGTTACCTCCTATTTTCATATAGAAAATTATCGATGTGCTACATTTGACAAAAACTGTAACAGTCTACATGTTTTGATGCAAACTTTAAAACATTTACCAAATGTTTTGGAAGGAAGTTTGCTGTGCATGTTCAAGAGATTTAGAGAGCTACTTTAAATGTGGCATGATTATTGCATATAGGGCAAGGAGAATTTTGTTCTATCTGGAGTTTGGCAGTTCCGTGACTGAGCAAATCACTTGATCTTTCTCATTTCTTTACCTGAAAATCGAGAGGATTAAATCAGAAGTTTGTCAATTATTTTTTCGTGAAAAAAAAAAAAAAACAATTTATTTGAATTATTTCAACTCTGCTTAAATGTAAAATGTTATAGTGGTTTATAAAAATATTGAGTTAGAAAAGAAAAGCTGGTTTAAAAAGACACAACTGTAGGGTGTTAAATTTCAAATGCTTACAGAACATAAAAACCAAATTCTAGATGCTTTGTGAATGTAGGACTAGGTGGTTGCTTTTCTGGCTTTTATAGTTATTGTAAAGGAGCTGAAATCCTAGCTAGGGGGAAGGTCCAGGTGCCATTAGACACTGAGAACAGAAAAGGCAGGCAGGCACTTAATGTCTGTTGGGAAAGGCATATATTTGAATAGTAGGGAAAGCAAATTAAATATCAAGACAAAAGGTCTAGAGTTAGGTCCAAAAAGTAGTAAATAGAGATTGATAAAAAGGTGTTGGAATTGAAACAATATTAAAGCAAAAATAATAGAAAATGACTGGATGGATATTGGTAATTGCAAATTGTATGAACAATGAGGGTTTATGGATCAAACATATTTAAACCTAGTATGGGTAAGTTGGAATTAAAGAATTAGATGTGTTTAAACTTTCCTCGATATGATGAATATTTGAATTGTATAGGAGCAGTGATATTCTTTCTTTAACTTGTGGTACACAGCACAGTTAGCAGGTTGGTTAGTGAGGGAAAAAAAATAAAACTAAAGAAAATAATTACTACGTAATCCATGAAGTTAACTGACCACCAACTGTTGATTAATAAATTCTTATCATGAAAAAATCAATAAAATATTTGTTTTAAGTGCCAAAATTATACATCTTTCTGTACAATTTTTCTGACAATAGATATCCAGCCTTTTTATTAAACATTGAAAAGAGGGCGTTTGGGATACTTTCTTAATGCAGCTTTTAAAACATGGCTGCAGGAATTAAAATGTAATTTTTGTTTGTTTTTTAACTTCAGTCCTATATTGTAAAATTCATTTTCTCTGCCGGATTTTTCATTTAATAGGTTTTTTTTTTATTTCAAAATCTGCATTATATTTGTTTTATTCATATGATCAGAAAATAGAGACATGAATTCTGTTGAAATAAAAATTCTAGTTTTTAAAAGACATTTTATATGAATTCTAGTTGGATTTAATTTACTCTGATTCTCTGAATTTCTAATATTATTGTGGAATTAATTTCATTATTTCTTATCATTACAAATTCATAAAATAATCAAAAACAAACTTTTAAGGAAAAATGTCATGCAGTTTGAAGATGGAACATCCGATATAATACAAGTTCTCCTTTCTCCCCCTTAA
>NW_016803282.1:533029-548670 GCF_001698545.2 Rhinopithecus bieti | reverse complement strand
CCTAGTGGCGCGATCTCGGCTCACCGCAAGCTCTGCCTCCCAGGTTCACGCCATTCTTCTGCCTCAGCCTCCCGAGTAGCTGGGACTACAGGTGCCCGCCACCACACCTGGCTAAATTTTTGTATTTTTAGTAGAGATGGGGTTTCACCGTGTTAGTCAGGATGGTATCGATCTCCTGACCTCGTGATCCGCCTGCCTCGGCTTCCCAAAGTGCTGGGATTATAGGCATGAGCCACTGCGCCTGGCCAAAAGATTTGTTTTTTAAAAAGCATCATTTACTTAAAGACCTTGGCTCTGTACCTACCTTCATTTGAGATGAAAACATAGAAATAAAAAGCACATTATCTTTGTCCATTACATTTATAACTATAAATTTATTATCATATTTATAAAATATTACATTTTATCTGGGCTCTTTTTTTTACTGAAAATTTAAATAGGATTCCAGGTCACATTATCCATTTTAGGAAAATTCTTCAGAGTAACAACTTGAAAACAATATTGAGAATTCACAAAACCTGACCCGGTGATTTAGTTCAGTGTAAATCCTTAGAAATATATACAGATTATATAATCAGTATGCTATTATTTAATCCTATCTTTTAATTTTTCAAGTAAGTTCAAAAGGGAGCTATCGGCTATTAGATATCTTTTGTGAAATTACATTAGCTACTGTTTAGTGAAAATCACAGATTACAGAGTTAAGTTTTGAATGTAAATGATACTAGATATATACATTTTTAAACATGTAATCTTTCTCCTTTGCTCCTATCATAAGGAATTAATTTTTCACTTTAAAATAGAGATGGGATAGAGCTGATTGCTTCTTTTTCAGGATGGAAGCAACAACACTTAGGAGAGAGCCAACAGGCCGGGCGTGGTGGCTCATGCCTGTAATCCCAGCACTTTGGGAAACTGAGGTGGGCAAATCACCTGAGGTCAGGACTTCAAGACCAGCCTGGTCAACATGATGAAACCTCGTTTTTACTAAAAATACAAAAATTAGCTGGGCGTGGTGGCATGCGATTATAATCCCAGCTACTGCGGAGGCTGAGGCAGGAGATTGGCTTGAACCCGGGAGGCGGAGGTTGCAGTGAGTCAAGAACACGCCACTGAAATCCAGCCTGGGCAGCAGAGTGAGACTGTCTCAAAAAAGAAAAAAAGAGAGAAAGAGACAGCCAACAAATAGATCCCATTCCCCATTCCAGCAGTAGTTGCACCCTTGAAATGTGTTTTATGTTAAATTTTCTTTAAAGCTATACAAATGAGATTTATAATAGGATTATACAATATGCAGCCACATACCAATTTCATCTCCCTTTTACCCTTCTATATCTTTAAGACAGTCTAGTTTCCTGATCTTTTGAAAAATATTTAAATTAGGAGAAATTCAGTAGTATTATTTCTCTTTTTGTGCCCTCAGTGTACATCTGTCTATAAGAGCAACCATTACACTTGAGTGTGCTTAAAATTTATGTATCTGTTATATTATTATTTTTTCTCCCCTGCCTATCACAATGCTTGACACAAAGCAAATTCCAAATACGGATAAACAAGTAAACAAACCTCCATGCATGAGTGATAATTTGGAAGTCAATATTAAATGGGTCAAATTTAGATCTCATCTATAAACGACTGTAGAGGCATACTATGAAATATTTATTTTAAAATATAGCCAGAACATAACTTCTAGTACACCTTTCTGTTAACATATATATATGCATATATATGTAATATGTGTTTACATGAGAACAGCAGCTACTTTAATTCTGTTGTTTTCTAAAATTAAAAAAATAGGTGGACAGCATAGCTCATGGCGCAACTATGCTTTTGCTTGGCAAGTTCTAGATGAAATATTGACTATGCCATTAATTTGCCAAGCAACCCATGATATGTCCTCTAAAATTGGATCAACAACATTTTGAAAATAAATGACTAAGATAGAAAAAAGCAAGTTATAATGAGCAATAAGTTGGCAGCTTACATACTTAAAATATGAATGATAATTTTGAAGTTTAAGCTATTTTCATTGTAATTCTTATTATATAGTTCTTTCTTAATTTCCATGCAGACAACATGGTATATAAAATAATTATATAGTACATAGAGAAATGTAAATGTATTTTTAAATACTGAAGAGTTAATTTTTAATATTTACCAATAGAAACATTTAGTAAAATAAAATTGAAACACAGTTTCCCGTAGTATGCTTTCCTTCCCTCACCACCTCCAAACTGATATTTGTAACTTTTTTAAAATATGGAAAAAAAATTTAAAGAAATGGATGTCTTCACTGTTAAATTGAAATTGTGAGAACTATTGTTGAAATATCAAAAGTAAACAATGAGAAATGAAGCCAGTATTCAGAAACTTATAGTTAAATGAAAATTTTTAGAAATGTTGAGAAAAATAAAAGCTAAAGATTTAATCATTAAATTGTAAATCTAACCCATGAGTATGCAAAATAATTATATAATTTTCAATATATTTAGGAAGAAAAAATTTATTAGAATTGTATAAGCAAAATTATTGTCTTTCATAGAAGAACACCAACAGACAATATTTAATATTGATAATTTAAGAAATACCATCGCTAACTACCTTTTTTAATGATTAAATGTAGCAATTGATCTAGCTGGCACTAGACATAGGGAAACATGGAGGAATAATATATTGTATTTTATAATAAAATATTTTGTTTTATTTTATATTTGCCATGAAAATTACCTGGAAAAAATAAGTACTTTTTTTGTGTTAAAATAAATCTTAGATGAAAAGACTAAGTATTCTTTAAGACACATCTAATATGATAGATTTGTGTGATTTTGTAAATCTCAAGTAAAAGGTTTTGATGTTTAAATATATTTGTATCAATATTTTTTTCTGTCAAAATCTTCAATTTTACCTTTAAGAAGTTTCTATTGAAAAATCTAAATAAACTTAAACACGTTTATTTGTAAAGTGTGTGGAAGGCACTTTTACATGCGTGTAAGTGAGTCCTTATTCGTCATATAAAAATGTTGTCGATGGATTGTCTGAGACACACATCATTCTGATCACATTCATCCAAATACCTTGGCAAATTGTTAGCGATAATCTCTTGAAAGGACTTCATATGCTGCTTGGCCCACTTAATAATGCTATACAACTCCATTACATTTATGAGCTTTCCACTGTTGTTCTCCCCAATTTTAAGTTTACATATTAAAGCTTATCAGAAACACAAAGTGAGAATTATAAAACAGTGTGATTATTAAGGAAGCTTTATAAGACCTCTTTACATTTACGATGTCAAGCACTGATTTCTTAAATTCATTTCTTTTTAAATCTACAGAATAATCTTCTAAGGAATAGTTAGAAATAGTTTACATTCCTCTCTTCAGGAAGCTCTGTGCAGGATATCATTGTAACCACAAAGGGACGAAAGCTCACATTGCTACCATTCTGTAACTCTCTGTAAATTAAGCCACGTTTGAAAAGAGACGCCCTGAGGAAAAAAAAAAAATAAATAAGTGGGGAAACATTTTGATTCCGCTTCTGAAAGATGGTGGTGTTGTATTCAAAAGGTTACTCCCGGGCTTCACGGGGAAATGAATTGTCTGCATCATGTAAAGAGGCTGGTATTTCAAACGACTGTTTTTGAGGACCAAGTTTGCAGAAGTATAACTGGACTAGAAACAGAGCAAGGGAACTGATGAACACCCTGAAGATTGCTTTGCTTGAGATAAAGGTCAACAACAGTAGAGAAAGAAATGTGGACCATTGAGCTTTCCAATTTTTAATCCCAGTTTCAATTTCTTGAAACATAAGTATTCTGGACATTACAAACAACCTGTTCCTATGCAAGAAATCTTTTCTAACGGACTGGTAACAGTAGTTTATAAAGGTAAAATAATTTTGGCTTGTGGAAACTCCAAACCTGGATAACAGACATTTTAGAGGAGACTTACATCAGACTCCCTGTATAAAGTATAATGAGTTCAGTTCTACAGTTCAGTATAATTTAAGTTAGCATTAAAACCAGGTATAGGCTGGCTGAGATGGCTCATGGCTGTAATCCTAGAGCTTCAGAGGTTAAGTCAGGAGAATCTCTTGAGCCCAGGAATTAGAGACTAGCCTGGGCAACCTTGTGAGGCCCCGTCTCTACAAAAAATTGAAATTAATTAATCAGATTCAGTGGTGTGCACTTGTGATTTCAGCTACCCACGAGGCTGAGGTAGAAGGATCCCTTGAGCCCAGGAACTCAAGACTGCGGTGAGCTATGAATGCACCACTGCACACCAACATGGGTGAAAGAGTGAGACCTTGTTTCAACAAAACAAAACAACAACAAAAACAAATCAGTAATAGATCTTTCAGGTTCCACAATATAAGATATATGCATAATAAGACACACGGTTTTCTTTAAACTTATTTTAGGATCCATTAAATAATAAGTAATACCATGGCATATGTGAAGAGCAGCAGCTAGATCTGTAACAAGCAAAGAAGGTGACTGAATGAAAAAGTGTCAAAGAATAAAAGAGTGATAGATAAGGATGGAACCATAGTAGAAAACCAGAAGAGTAACCAAGGTGGTGATCTTGGGAAAGCTTGTTTTGAGCCTGTATTTTAACATTTTCCAAATTCCTTTTCAATTTGAGTCCTGAATCCATAAGTCTGAAATAGAATTCTATTTGCTTGAAGTTCATACTCTAGGTGACATGATGAAATCATGTGTACAACTGGGATAAATATGGAAATAATTGTATCTAATAAAGCTACATAACAAGATGGAAAAAAGACGAAAAATAACTAAAAGTCTGTTGTATATATTCTCATCAACTCACCATCAAAACCTGAAACCTAACGTAATCTGACATTACACCAAAATTGAGTTTTTGTTTGCAGCAAGCACAACACCATTTTCTGAGAGATTTGATTCTATACTATAAATATATCAGGTCTTATCTAAACTTTATTGATCAATGAGTTATACTGGGAAGTACACTGCTGCTCTCTCTTAATGGTGACCATGAATTTGAAAAATATTATATTCATATTTAATCCCTTTTCATGGGAAAAAAATGATTCCAAAAGACTCATTTCCAACAAGGGCACTCAAGAAATCTGTCTTCTAAAATGAAACACATTAGTGTTTTTTTCGGTACTAAAAACTCATATACAGTGCATTTACACAGGAACTTAGCACTACGTGATCCTGAATTAATAGATCCATGAGGTTATAGTCATTCTGAAACAATTCAGTGATAAATTACTCTATGAAACATTTTTCACAAACACATTGAAAGAAGAATATTGTTTCATGGCAATTGTAAATTAAGGAGAAGTATTAAGGTGGAGAGAGAATTAGATGTATACATTTTTAAACTTAGAGAATGCATAAAACAATGAATAGCTAAGGCTTAAAGCAATGGAATTTTTGTTAAATTCATTTAACAAATGTTTCTTGGCCTGTCATGTGTAAGAGATTGTACTGAGCATGTTGAGAACACAAACACTAATCAAACTTAATCCTTGATTACAACAGACAGGAAGATGTGATGGTTGATTTATACGTCAGCATGGCTAGACCATGGTGTCCAGTTGTTTGGTCAAATACTGGTCTAGATGTTGCTGTGAAGATGCTTGTGAGGTGATTAGCATTTATGATTAGTTGACTTTAAGTAAACGGATTACCCTCCATAATGTTTATGGGCCTCATCTACTCAGTTGAAGGACTTAAGAGCAAAGGCTAAGGTTTTTACAAAAAGAAGGAATTCTACCTTAAGACTTCAACATAGAAATCCTGCTTGAGTTTCCAGCCTGCTCCATGAATTTAAGATTCAAGACTATGACTTCAACTCCTGTGTAAGTTTCCAGACTGACAGTTAGACCAGTAGATTTTGGACTTAAGTCTGCAACATCAGCTCTTATCTGAATTTCCTTCTGGCTGGCAAACCCTACAAATTTTGGACTTGGCATATCCCACCTGCAATTGTGTGAGCCAATTCCTTAAAATAAAACATATAGGAGATAGATAGAGAAAAAGATAGAGATAGAGATAGAAATCAAAAGACAGAAATAGAGGGAAACGTAGTGGTAGAGGTAGTGGTAGCAGTAGAGATAGAGACAGATAGAGATAGAAATGGAGAGCCTATTGATTCTGTTTTTCTGGATAAATATTTTCTGATTACATAATATTCAACAAATTTCTCATGAAATTACTTTGTAATTAGAAATATATTCTTAAGAGAATGTAGCACCAAATAGCTTCCATACTCTGAAATTTCCATCTATCTTGTTTTAAATGTAGAAAATATTACCTTCAAGTAAAATTATTTACTTCAACACTTATTCTCAAAGCATAACGTGATCAATGCACTTCTCATTCTATTGCTGTATACTTGTATGTACATGACAGTATTTGTATATATATATATTCCTATTATTTAAGCTTATTTTATATTAAAGAATGAAAATGGCAGAGTAATATAAAAGGAATTTAATTTACTCTAGCCTCTTTTCATATATATGGCATATAATAATTACATAAGAAATATATTTCTTTTATGTCATGAGTGTTTCTCCATATATTTTGCATTTAAAATCATAAGCAGAAATTAGTTTTAACATTTCCCCTTTTTATATTATTCTTGGTGCTTTACAAAATGTTAGTCACCTTAAATTTTGAGCTGTATTTTAATTTCAACATCCAATGCAGTAAAAATGTTATAAGTGTTTTCAAAACCAAAACACTATTTGATAGTTTTCTCCCTTCTTAAAATGCAAACATGCTTTTCTTTTACTCCTTTCATTACTCTTCCATAAGAGTACAGAAACATTTATAAACTTTTTAATATAGTATAGGAATGCAAACTTTCTATCCTTGCATGTAGTTTTATGTAGAAGTATATTGTTTCTAAAATAACTTCATATTCTCTAATATTTATCTCACACACAATATGACTGTAGATTTCCAGGGGCTATGACTGATATAATCTGATATAGCAGATTAGTTATTAGTAACTAGTTATCCCTGCTTTGTCACTGTTGGTGTATGTTTGTGAATAAGAGTTCATTGGTTGAAGAAAATAAGTTAAAGTTGTCATCATTGATATTTGGTTTCTATTTCCTCTTTAATATTTAATTTCTTATCAGAAAATTATACATAGTTTGCATATGTAACTTTTCTCTGTATCTTATATATTATGTATATTTATCTATGTAGGTATACATAAATATATATGTATACATAGAGAGCTGTATACATCACATTGCTTTGTCCTACATCTCTATGTCTCTATGTATGTGTATACATATACATATATATGTATACATAGACAAATACACATATTTAATTGGATACACAGAGAAATAATATGTGTATGCATAGATAAATAAATATACACAATTCTACCTTGTTTTTCTTTAGTTGTTTTAGGAGGACATCTGAGTATTATAAAGCTTTAAAGAGAGAGAAATTCAGGCAAATAATGCTCACATCCTTGTTGCCCTGTCATGTTACAAAACTGTCACATCAAATTTTAGCTTGTTTTTTTAACTTGAGATTCCAAGTTATTAAATTAACTCACCCAGAGCTGTCAAGAAATGTTCTGGGAAAGCAAAGCATGCTCTTTAAGACTTGAGTCACATAGTAATGAAGCATTTACTGATACCCTGAAATAGCACACATGTGGTGCAGGAAGAACATTCTTTGTCTCTAAATTTGCAAATCAAATACCTGAAGTGATAGTTTTGTGATGAAAAGTATGAATTTCACAGCCTATCTTATTAGTATTAGTAATTGAAGTTTCAAATTCTGTGATATAGCCAAGACATATATGTTATTAGCTGCAAAACTGCTATTCCTGTAGAAATCAGAAACACTCTCCTATAAAATTATTTTGTTCTGATCTAAATAATAATATTTATATTGAACACCACACTACCTATATCTGCATGTTAGTCTATATTTCTTATTCAGAATGTTTTTGTAAAATATGAGCATGGCTTAAATTATTTCTTTTATCAGCAATAATTTGTTTTTATTCATGTGTTTATGTATTGCATACATATATGCACAAAACACAACTTATTCAAAGACTGACTTAATAACGATAACGTAAGATTATTAAAAAAAAATAGGGTCGGGTGAAGTGGCTCACGCCTCTAATCCCAGAACTTTGGAAGGCCAAGGAGTGTGTATCACGAGGTCAAGAGTTCAAGATCAGCCTGGCCAACATGTTGAAACCACGTCTCTACTAAAAATACAGAAATTAGCCAGGTGTGGAGGCAGATGCCTGTAATCCCAGCTACTTGGGAGGCTGAGGCAGGAGAATTGCTTGAACCCAGGAGGCAGAGGTTGCAGTGAGCCGAGATTGCACCATTGCACTCCAATCTGGGTGACAGAGCAAGACTCTGTCTTAAAATAAAATAAAATACAAATAAAATAAAATGTGCAATTTAAGATTTTTTGTATGTATAATTAAGTTATAACTTAACCAAAATGGTAAGAATTTTACTTAGTAATTTAGCCTATGGCTGAAATATTTTTAAATGAAAGGACACTATATTTGTTTGTCATACATAATATCTAGGAGGAAACTGACCTATAGTATCTCCTCTCATAATTTTTTTCCTTCTTTTCATTCTAGGGCATAGATTTAAGGTATAAATTATTGTCTCCATGTATTAGTATATGACAGCAACACTGCCTACTGGTAGGATGAAATGAGGAGTTGAAAACATTTGATATTTTTCCTTATTTATCTGAATTGTCCATTCCATTGGGACCTCATGAAGAATGAGATGAAGAATAAAAATGGTTTTACATTTATAAAGCATCTAATATACACCAGCTTCCCACCAGATTATTTTCTTTTATTTTCTTGAAGTAAATATTACCTATAAATACAGGAGGTATTCTAAACTGGAGAGCAGGCAAAGCTATTGCAGGTCGTGTTCATCCTGTTATTTCGCTTTTCTTACCTTCATTTTAATTACAAGCAAATATTTAGGAATACATAATATATTATTTTCCTCCTCAGATATAAAACCTAAAAGAATAACACCGAATATCATGGGTTTCATAATTTTTTTCCAACAGAAGTCTCATATATGTATACGTTTTGTTATATTTCCAAAATATAATTCTACTTAACAAAATTTCTGCATGAAATGTCAAAGGAACTTTTTAGATACTTGCCTGAAATCCAAGGAGCTTTTCACTAGGCTTAATGTGCCTCTGAAATTCACATTCTATGGGTTGTATCACTTTGATTCCATCTTCATAAAACACATAGAACATGTTCCCAATTCCCAGACCTTAGGAATAAAAACACATTTAAATGTTCAAAATATAATTATCATAAACCTTTACAATCAAAATTCAGTGCCTCTCATATCTGTATCAGGGGATCAGTTTTCGAAGTTGTGTGACGTTAATAAAGCAAACCATATGGGACCCTCACTGTATACCCACACCACTTCGTGATGTTACGCAGACATTACACTTCATTCTTCCTGAGCTGCAATTTAGTGTTTTCTTTAATATAATTAAATAAATGTTTCATAGTTTAAAGCAATTATAAATAGGGATATAAACTCTTGATACATAGATTATGTTGGATACCTTCCCCACTTAATGTACGTGTTGATTAAGGAATAAAAGCACTTTCTGAAGAATCAAATTTATTTTACTACTTTTATTAGAGTTCACTAAGAAAAGTTTAATTTCTTTGCAGGAGTTTAGTTCATATAAAGATTTTAGGAAGAAAAGACCAAATGCGCTAGATTTTGTAGAATAAATGTTTTCTTAAACTAATTTTTGTCAAAATAATTCTAAATAGAGATCTTACATATTAGTTTTAACATTGACAATTTGGGAGGTCTATTTCTATACCTTAAACCAAATGAAGGTCTTTGAAAAATCTTAATTTAATGTTTAAATCACACTTTTCTTTTTCACACTACAGATCTGGATGTGTGGTATCACAGAAATTCATCTCCCCCGACTTTCTAAATCCATGTCTAAATGGGTGCAGGAGGCTAGTTTGAAACATGTGTAGGTTAACTAAAGCCTGAGCCCAGGGAACTTCTGCATACTCATGAACACCTGTTCTCTTTGTTTCCTCTGCTTCTCCTCTGTTCCAATGTGGTCAGCCCCGAGCTCTTAACAATCCTTCGTTTTCTGGTCCTCGCCTATATAGCTCTTTTGACCTGTTGTATTGGTTTACACAGTCAAATTTATTCAATATAATTATATCTTACATAATTCAGTGATAGCATGTTTTCTTTAAAAGATAACAATAATGTTAAAATCTTGATTGGAAAATCAAACCATTGTTGCTTACAATGTTTACATTCTAAAAACATCTGTAAAGGGAAAGATAATTTATTTAAATAAAAAATAATTTTCTAAGCATTATTATTATTTTTTCCAATTATGATCTCCTGCAAGGTTCAGCCTGAGCTCTCCATCTATTGATAAACACAACAAGTTTGTTGATTTGTAAAACATATGTGTTTATTGAACTTAAGTCATATTTCATCTTACATCTTATGTGTTTCTAGGGAATAAATACTTATGATTATAAATAATAGCTGACTACTAAATTTTATTTTATTTTCCATATAACTATGTATCCATATATTCCTAAGATTTAGAGAAAATGTATACAAACTAAACTATTACTTCATTCGTGTTTATACATAGTCTGCATACAATTTTTCTTTTGGCACATGAAATTATTTATAATAATACATATATACTTTAAATGACTCCAGGTTGTTTGATACATCTTATTATTTTATAAATAATTCTCAGTACTTCTATTTTAATAGATGTAAGCTTTAATCATTAATTATTCATTATAATTCCAGAGAGCAATACATAAGGATGGAATATTCCTGAACAGTAGCAGAAGTGGCAAGAACTCAACTCATCACGTTTTTTTATAAAATAAAATTTAGTAGTCAGCTATTATTTATAATCATAGTAGTGTTTAAAGGAATATAAATATTACATGCACAAAAGAGAAAGCCGAAACAAAGCACATAAGTATTTATGCAAAAGCTTTTTCATTTGTATCAGCAACGCCTCCATGCAAACACTAACAAATCAATAACTATCAATTTAACATTATTGGTTTCTGAATATTGTTGTTGAAACTTATAAATGTAACAAAGCCATAATGTGGTGTCTGATTTTCATTTGTGTCTGTTACATACTATGTTTGATTTTTATTACTAAGCTCTTAACATTTTTCAGTGAATGTGACTACCTTTCTTTAACTTCGCCAAAATACTATTCAACAATTATGAATTTGAATGCGTTTGGGCCTGACAGCTACTTTAAAGTCCAGATTGTTTGTCATGTTTCTTGAATATTTCCTTCCCTTACTGCTATGCATACTTTTATTAGGTTGTGTTACCGTATTCCACACAGAAAAGAGTCAGTGGGATTCCACTATGATTTGTTGCGCTGGTGGATTTTGTGAGCTATATTTTCCACTAAATACCACTTAATCCATCCAAATCACTCTTTCAGGTTCTAGAGTATATTTTCTTGCTTTTAAAATATGAATTACACATGAACATTTTACAAAGCATAAACTACTTTTCAGGTTAAAAGTTACTGAAGAAATACAGATACTATTAGTTAAGATTTAATTTTTTTATTTGACTCTTTTCAATGAGACTATAACTTCTTAGTGCTTATGAAACAGTAATGCCAACAAATTACTAAATATAACTAGATTAATTAAAATAGCAATTATAAAATAAATGCCTATATATTGGTAACTCAGTTTGTGAAATAAAACTTTTCATAAGACTCATTCACAAGACTTGATATTTTGCCATTTACATTTTTGCAAGGCATTATTTTCTTCCTCAAAAGTTTTATTTAGAATTGTTGCAGCAGAATTTATGATCTGAACATATGACCTGATATGTTTCTCTTTCAATTTGCTGCTTTGATATTGTGCACATATAAATTTATTAAGATTATCCTCAGCAAAGAGGAATATAAATGACCTGATGATGGAGATGTTGGAAACTGAAGACAAGTATGCACATTTTCATTTGGGACATTCATTAGCTTTATGTGTAAAAATAAAATAATATATTTGTATATATTTTTAATAACTACTAAATTTATATATATTATATTTTTTGACAAGTGTAGGGATAAGAAAATAAGACAAAGAGAGATGAGAAATTTCATTCTCCGCATTCAGACAGATCAGAGACAAATCATAGCTCTAGCACTTGTGCTTTTACTGTGAGAATGTTAATTAGACTGTGTGATAATTTCCCCATATCAAATTTAAAGATAATAATTATACTATGTCATGCAGCTGTTGTAAGCTTTCAATTAGGTAGAGAAATGTAAAATATTTAGGAGAGTAACTCGCACACAGCAAGATTTCAAATAAATGGTAACTTTATTTATTTATTTATTTATTTATTTATTTATTTCAGAGATCTATTCCTTATAACACTACTGAAAAAAGCAAATGGTGACATGGTATATAACCAGAATTTGATAACTATTCTCATTTCTCCTCAAACCCATGCTGTGGAACATAATGCTATTTAAATTTTCTATGATATAAAATGTTAAGTTCTGTTTTCCCAGAATCCTTGAGCCAGCTAGATCAACTTTATTTTCTTGTGGAGCATTTCTTAAATTTGGCCCTTTTAGGGAGGCTGCCAAGCCCAAACTGTTTTCCTAATACTACTAAGATGTCATTCACAGTTTTTCTTGCATTATTATTTTTTAAATGTAGGGTTTAGTTTTCAACAGGCTACATGAAGTATAATGTTATGTGAGATATCACAACAATTCAATGCAGAAGCAGATATAAGAACCCAACATCTTCTATTAAGTCAGAAAGTTAAAGGATTTGCAAAATGTAAACAATGTATTACCTTTTAGATTTTTGAAAACGTAGCTTTAAAATGATAATATGCATAATATTTATGGCTCCATGTAATGGGTTTATTAGGGCTATTTTAACAAGTTAATAAATCCATATTTTAAATTTTTCTATTTGCATTTCTAATACTAAATATTAGTAGATGGAAATGCCCCCTCCCCCACCAAACACAAAGGTCTTTAAGTTCTCAATATTTAAGTGTGTAAAGGGATCCTGAGTCTCAAACAGTTTGAGTAGTGGTGAACATTACTTCTCTCTTCATGAATGCATTGTGGTGAATTATATTACAGACATTATTAACTTCAGTGAAAGATTCTACACTACTCTAGCCGTAGTAAAGATGGGGAACATGTGCACATTTTTTTTTTTTCCTATTTCAGGCTCTAGTGAAGGCAGACACAAACACTTTGTCTTTTTTTTGGGTTGTTAATCTAACAGAGTATAATGACTCTAGATGTTATCCATAATTTGTTTGTTCCTTAAGAGCTTTTTTTCTGCTTTTTCTTTCTATACACAGAAAAGACATAAGCAAGAATTATTCCTGCAGTCTTACAAGACAGAAGTATTTCCCAGAGGATTTTCTAATCAATGTTGTACCCTTAAATACATGAAATGGACTGAAAAAAATGGATACAATGCACATTCCTATCTCGATCCTTTGGGAATGGGAACCACTCAAAAACAGTATTGTATTGTGAAATATAGTTATACTACTTATTATATACAGTGGATATATACCATGTAATTTATTTCAGCGATACAATTTGATTAATTTCTGATTATTGGATGCATGTTTATGTGCATCATAAAAAAGATTTTATTGTGATGTTTTTCTTCCTCTGACTTAATTGTCATTAGTTTTGCATTCATATTATAGTCCATGAGAAGTTATAAGTATGATGTAGTGATTTGGTAACCAATCAAAGGTGTTTCAAGAAATTATGGTGTTACACAAAATCCTTCATTGGTGGATATTATCCTTTTTACTTTCAAGTGATCCTAAAGGTATGCATATTTTTGAAATATAGAAGAAATCTCCCCTCTTTAGATAAAGAATAATATAGGCAAGAATAGATTGTCTGCATTGCATTTCTCACTGAATAACTCAGCACGGATAGATTTTTGGTTCATGAATGTTCTCATTCACTATACCCTGACTTTGGAGATAAAATTGTCTTTGTACACAGAGCAAAATCATATCATTGCACCACAATAAAGTCTTTATATTATGTTCAACTATAACAAGACTAGATTATCCTTTCATTCTTGCTAAAAAATTTTTTGGGAGTGAGTGTGTCAAGCTCTTTTTTAGGCCCTGTTAATCCAGGAAGTGGGCACCATCTGACCACTACATATATTGGCCAGAGTGATATTATCTAAAACCAGTCCTTTTGAGTAAATATACAATCTCCTTAACTTCTAAAGGAGTTTAGAATTACACACATGCATGTATGTAATTTAAGCCAATGTCATCATATACCTGTATGTACATGTGCACATGTATAGATATTGCTGCTAATGGATATCTCTTGCAAGATCACATTTTTGATTTAAAAATTGTAAAATGATTTAGAAAGCTTAGATTGACTTAAGTTTTTAGCAGACAGGTTAGTGAAATGGTCAGTGGAAATAACAACTGATTGATTGTGATTTAATTTAACTGGTATCATGTACTAGCCATTAGAGAGCATAGTCTTTTCCTCCCCACAAATGCTATGACTAAATCTCATGTATTCAGAAGACTTATTCTGCAAAAGTATTTTCTTTTATTTATTTTGTATTATTACTTTTGTAGGCTCTGTTATTTTTGAGACAGGATATTGCTCTGTCACTCAATTTGGACAGCAGTGTGGGTGGCATAGAGGGCAGTGGAGTGATCACTGCAGCCTTGAGCTCCAGAGCTCAGGCGATCCTCCCACCTCCGTCTTCTGAATAGCTGTGATTACAGGCATGAGCCATTAAGCTGGACTAACTTTTTTTATTTTAATTTTTTGTAGAGACAGGTTTTTGCTATGTTGCCTAGGCTATTCTCAAACTCCTGGCCTCAAGCAATCTTCCCTCTTCGGCTTCCAAAATTGCTAGGATTAAAGGTATCAGCCACCACATCTTGACCTTTTTCATTTTAAATATTATTTCAGTATTATTTTGAGGTAGCAATTGTTTTATTTGTTTTAGTTCCATAGGTTTTTGTGGAACAGGTGGTATTTGATTACATGAGTAGTTCTTTAGTGGTGATTTGTGAGATTTTGGTGCACCCATCTCCCAAGCAGTATACACTGAACCCAGTTTGTAGTCTTCTATTCTTTTTCTGTAAAAAAATAGTTATACCAGAGGTTTTTGAACCACTCTTAGTAGCTGTATATTCTTCTGTATTTCCCAACCTCCCTGGCAGTGTGGTAATGAAACTTTTGTGGGTAATGAAATTTTAAATAATTTTAGGCTGAGGAAGCTAAGCTGGCCTGTTTTAAATCTGTTTTCCCCAACTGGATGACATTGGAAACCTTGTATTACAGATTATGAAACTAATCATGAAGTGTAATGTAATGTGTTAACTTTGTTGTACAATTTCATTACATTTCTATTTGTATTTTTTTTTGGTTCAGTGTTAGCCCAACTAAATAATGATTTATTTTAAATGTTTCTATAACATATTTTTGTGTGAATAGATATATAAATATTTATAAAGAATAAAAAAGGCAATTTTACTGAATATGAAAC
>NW_016803282.1:522716-529792 GCF_001698545.2 Rhinopithecus bieti | reverse complement strand
CTGCCTTTAAACTATTCAAATATATGAAGCTGGTGTTTCCCAAAGTATGTTATGTTCTACTCAATATTGATCCTGGGGATATTCATCAAAGTAATTCATGTGCTAATAAATTTTAAAAATTCCATGTTATATACTGACTCATCCTAAACCTCTCTTTGGAGATTGAAACTAGCATATGTAAAATTCATTGAATCCTTCAATGAATCAAATAATTTAAATTACTGTTATTCAGTGCCTATATGATCCAAAATATATATTATAAACTTAGACCTCATAACATAAACTAATTACCCACAAAATAAACATTAGAAAATACTTTATTAAATTATATTTAATTATAAACATCATAAATATACTGAAAATGAAAACCAATCATACTGAATATTTTAATGTGTACATAAAATACATATTAATGCATGTATATTTATATGTATTATATCTATTATTTAATATATAGTAAAACTACTTTTCGGTAAGAATGGTTCAGGCTTGAACCTTCTAGATTGAAAGTTTCTTTAGAGTAGATATTAGATCTTATTCATCTATGAATTTCCAATGTTTTCAAAGTGTTTTAATTTAATATGCTCTTTAAAATATTTGTCAACAAGTAAGTGAGATATTTCCTCTATTAATATTGTCATTTTATACTCCTGTAAAACATAAAGATGAGTAGAAAAGCTGAAAGTGGAACCCAGAGATGTAGAGGACATTGCGTTCCAAGATTATATATTGATGAGATTGGTAAGACAATACATATTAAATTCAGTTAAATTTATTTAGATTACAAACTCTTCACTAGATTCTGATGCTCATGTTTTAAAAAATACTTTTATAATTATTAATGTAAAAATAACATAGGTTTACCATTTATAGATGAGTTAAATGGCATTATGGGAGAAATTATCATTTCCACTCTTTCCATTATTGGCCTTAAATGACCTACATTCTAAGGTTCTATAATTTGTTCTCTCTGAGATAGATTTTTCTTGGCTATGGTAAAGAGGTAAATATATAAATAGAAAACACTGCTAGAATGAAAATAAAAGTGTATCTCAGAAATATGTAGCTCATATTTGTTTTATTCTAAATTATAAAAATGGAGAGAATTTCCTTAGAAAATTTAGTTACCTATAATTTTAATTATTTGTATGAGATACTTATACCCGATGATGGAGTTCAATGATTCCTCAAGCCAGTCTATTTTCTCTGGTCACCATTATTACTATTAGTACATGCAATCATTTTTATTGTAATGCCTTGCCAATAATTGCGGCATTATAAAATAACTCACAGATGTCTATGAATCAAAATCAAATATGCTGTCTTCTTTAATCTATTTTTAAAATGCTTCCTATTACAAGAAACAACAAGTACTCTTATGATAACTGTATGTAGAAAAAAAAGACTTTAATAATTTACCCAAAGACACACACTTGTTTTATGTGACTTAAAGTATCTGTAAAATACACCATATATCTATTTTTGTCAAGCACATTTTATGTGTCAAATGAAACAGTGACTCATAAGAACAGTATTCTTGATGGAGAATAATTACTGATGGTATAAATTTCCAAAAACTGATAGAATACCTTTTTAAATAGAAAATAATCTGGTTTTATATAATGAATTTCATCATGATTTAAATTAATTTGGAAGCTTCTATTCTATACTTTTGAGGGTGGCCTGGTGTATTGTTATTACGTATTAAAAATTACTACAAACTAATAATGTTCATGGTGGTTATCAAAGTTAATATATAAGAAAAAGTTGTTCCATATACTTTAAATTGATTTACATAGCACAGATTTGTGAGGTGAGTGACAACTCTATTTCAAATATTGTACTGGAAGCATCTGACTCAGCAAGGTAAAATAACTCATCCAAATTTTCCCAGCAATTAACCATCAGAGCCAGATCTGTAGTATGTGGTCTCTGACTCGTTAGGTGTTATTCCTTCCATTACAATGATAAAATAAAATCAATTTTTAAAATGCTCAGAGAAATCTTGCCCAGAGGGAAGACAATATAATGAAATGTGTTTAATAGATATTATCACGCTTGTAATCCCAGCACTTTGGGAGGCTGAGGAGGGCAGATCACCTGAAGTCAGGAGTTCGTGACCAGCCTTGTCAACATGGTGAAACCCCATCTCTACTAAAAACACAAAAATTAGCTGGGCATGGTGGCGGGTCCTGTAACCCCAGTTACTCGGGAGGTTAAGGCAGGAGAACTGCTTGAACCCTGGAGGCGGAGGTTGCTGTGAGCCAGGATCACACCATTGAACTCCAGCCTGAGCAACAGGAGTGAAACTCCATCTCAAATAAATAAATATATAAATAAGTAAGTGCTGATATGTCAAGACTACTTTCATTAATGACTGAATTATTATATTTAAAGGTGAAATATTTGAAGTGGAATAAAAATGGAGGGTATAGTTACACTGGAACTTCTTTAATAAACCCAGGTTTTAATGGAGCTCATACAAAAGATTTAAGGAGCAACAAGTTCTAAGAGAGAGAGAAAAAAATAAGTGGACTGCTTCATCCTTGAGTACAGAATTGAGATGGCTAAATTCCAGAATTACTGAGGCTTTGAGACTGGCTTTCACAGGGTACAGTGATTTGGGTTCCTACAGGAAGCTATAATCAGGGAAGAGAAATTTTGTCTAAGGTGGGTTGTGAAGACAATTTTTGGCCATTGATCAACAGGAGTGTAATGATGACTTTTAGACATTTTTCTCTTAATTTCATTTAACCACAATTGATGGACTATTTAAGTACCTGGGCAAACGCATTCTTCCCAGCCTTTGTGACTAAATGAGGAAAACCAATAACAATTGCAATAATATATGAAAACGGATACTGTTTATTGAGTGCTGATAATAACTAAAGAACTGATAACAACCCTACTGAGTATTGACAACTACTATACTCCTTTTTGAGATAAGAAGATTGTGCAGGGTAACTTGCCCTATTGTTTGTAAACTTGAAAGACTACATTTGAATCCAGGCCCTTCAAATGTAACCCAGATTTTAATATAATTTATTATACTCCCTTGATAAGGCACAGTTTTTATAAATATTCTTACTCTGCATTAATCAGAGTTTATTATGTAAATTATGTTTAACTGAGATTGTTTTTATTTCTTTGATGTAATTTTATACTCTTAAAGCATTTCAATATATCGCAATGAAACTTTCTGGTTATGTATCAGTAATTAATCAAGCTGATGAGAAGTGATAAATGTGTAATGGTAGCAGACTTACACAAGAATATTGAAATACCATCAACTGAAATATTGAATCAAAATAAAAAGGTAATTAATGACACAAAAGATAATCAACAAATCTAATAATAATCAAGCAAAATTGTCACAACAACATAAAAATAATTCAACTTAGTACCTTCTTCTCTCCATAATATGTTAGCTACTGCAGCATGTTGAAAGAAAAGAAGAAAAGAAAATGAGTAAAGAAAGCTTTTGCTATATAGTAATATAAATATTATTAAAGAGGTCAAAGTATTTGTGATAGAATGTGTATATAAACATAGTGAAGTTAATTCAGTGAACTACTTTAAATTAACAAAACAATAGCATGTTGGAATTAACTAATAATGCTTTGTACATTTTTTGTTATAGACAATTCTTATTTGGAATACAGATTTTGTTAAACAAAGAACATTTTACTCTGCATTAAAAAAACAGGAAGCTTAAGTTAGTTTAATTGAAATGTATTTTTAGAGCAAGTTTTGGTAGTTAAAACTATGAGGCTGACAGTTTAAGCTACTAATAGAAAAGTTATACTCTTAAATTTTGCAATAATCACAATATATAATATTTTACATAATAAGAAATATTCCTGAACAAGAAGAGTTCTTATAAATCGAAGATCTTGAACACCAAATTGGACTATTTTAAGGAGTATATATTTTACTGTTTTAAAACAGACAGAAATAGATCTAAGTATACCTTGCTTCTTTTAGTACATACTGAATTGTTCTTGAACAACAGGTTTTAAAATATTATATAGCAACTTAATCAGTAAAGAACTAATATATTAAGATAGAAATTAAGAAAAAAATCCAATTGAAACTATTCTGAAGGAAATGCCTGCCTCTTTAATAATTCAAAGTTACAATAACACTATAAGTTCTTAAAGCAAAATCATGAAAGTGTAACTAATAGAAAATCTCATACACAGCAATTACTTCCAGCATTTTGACCGTATGAAAACTTAATGACTTTTTTTTTCAACTGAACCCACATGTGTATGTTTCAGAACCAAGAATGAAGTCTAGCACTCCTCACTTACAGCTTAAGGCCCGAGTCATGCAGTTTTCAGCATCTGCTATATTTCTTTAAAAAATTAACTATTAATGGTAAACATTTACAATTTTTAGTTTTTTAATTCCTTAATGATATTTATTCAAACCTAAACACATGATGCGTGTATTCCTGTAGCACATTTTGTGCTGTTGTTCTTATGCCTGCAGTGCACTTTGAACAAATAAGAAAAAAGTATAACTTTCAATTATGAGATGAATAAGTTCTGAACATGTAATGTACAACATAGGTGGTGACGGGTGTGTTAATTGTGATAATCATTACATAATATATATATCATCTTTTCATCTTAAACATATTCAATCTTTGTCAACTAAATATGTTATAAAATGATAAAAGGACAAATCCTATTCTCAAGGAGAGGTTATAGACACAGGAGGAAAGAGAACCATGAAAACAAATAGAAGTAAACATGTAATAAATGAGGGGAAAGAAGCAAATTTCAAATTCAGCAAATGTGGACAAGACAGAATGATCATCTATGAAAAGAGGTTGGATACTGGAAGGACAGCTTCATTGAGATGCTGATGCACAAGAAATGTAATATTACCAAAGCTTTCAAGAGTGCTGTATGGTATAGGGGGCTAGAGAGGTTATTCCACACATGAGGAAAAGAAAATATGTTCAAGGTATATCAACCAGAAACATCAGAACATATTGAGAGAACATGTCAAGTAATTTGGTATATTTGGCATGTAAGACTGGTTTAAAAAGATAAAGCTGGATAATTTACTCATGACAAAATCAAGTAAGTCTGCACACACAATGCAAAAGAAATGGACTTTTTTATAGTTTTAGGAAAGGTTGAACTATGATTAGTCTTATACTTCTTTCTCTGGCAACAAAGCATGTATTTCCTTATATCTCCCTCCACTCAGTACCAATTGAGTACCTAGCATGTGTTAGATGTATTCAGCACTACCATACACAGGTTAGAACAGGCAATCTCTGTGCCATAGAGCCTATATTCTAATTGGACAGACAAAAAGTAATCAAATGATGACAGAAAAAAATTCAAAGTTATGAATTTAGTGTGTTATAGAAGAGAAAAACATAGTAATGTGAATGCATTTTTGGGTGGATTAGACATTGTTAAACAGAGTGAACTTCTCTAATTATGATTAAGGTGAAGTCTGAGAAATAAGTAAGAATAAACTAAGTGAAGGGTATGATTCAATTTCCAGATAGAAAAAAAGCATGTGAAAAATTCTAGTGGCATATCAAAGCACCATTATTTTAAAGGAGTAAGGACATTAGAACTAAGGACAGAGACATTTTTAAGATTGGCATTTAGGAATAAATACCAAAAAATACAGACTTTTTAATACTAATATCAGATAAGATAAAATTCAAGGCACTATATACTGAATTTAAAATTACATAAGCTGAAACATAGTATTAAAATAGGAGACATAAACTGTTAAGGTTGGATGTAAAATAAGTAAATTCACAATCATGGTCTGTTTCTTTAACATATCACTCTCAGTATTTGAAAATGAAGAAAATAAAGACCAAGTTTCAACAATACAATTATCAAGATTGAATTATGGTATTTACAATGATTGTTTTACTACACAAACAGAAAGCATTTGCCAATTTTATTGACAGATCTACAAGGGTGGCCACAAAGAAAACTACAAAACAAAAAGCCTGGCTTTACTGTGCAAATATGTTCCAGTAAGCAGAGATTGTTTCTGCATTTTCAGACAACAAAGTAAACATGCAAATATACAAATCTTCAAACCCACAAAATTCATCAATAAATTTAATATTTTTAAAAACCAAATATAATCACAATTTATATAAAACATAACAAAAAAAGAAAATTAACCATGTGGGCCCAAAGAGTGTTAGAAAAAGGATAATGCATGGACTGAACTGAAGCACTACTGACCAAACAAGACAGACAGACAGAGAGAGAGGGAGAGGAAGAGGAAGAGGAGGAGAAAGAGGGCCTTTTGATGGGTCGGGGGGAGTAGGGAGAAGGTCAGGAAAAATAACTAATGGGTACTTGGCTTAATACCAGGGTGATTCCTCAAAGACCTAAAAAAAAGAAAAACTGTTTGACACAGCAATCCCATTACTGAGTATATACCCAAATGTATATAAATGTATATAAATCATTCCATTATAAAGACACATGCACACATATATTCATTGCAGCACTATTCGCAATAGCAAAGATATGGAATCAACCTAAATGCCCATCAATGGTAGATTGGGTAAAGAAAATGTGGAATATATATACCATGGAATACTATGCAGCCATCAAAAATAATGGAATCATGTCCTTTGCAGGAACTTGAATGGAGCTGGAGGCCATTATCCTTAGCAAACTAATGCAGGAACAGAAAAAGAAATACCACATGTTCTCACTTATAAGTGGGAGTTAAATGGTGAAAACACATGGAAACATAAAAGAGAACACACTGAGGCCTATTGGAGTATGGTGGATAGGAGGAGGGAGAATATAAAGAAAAGTAACTCATGGGCACTAGATTAATACTTGGATGATGAAGTAATCTGTACAACAAACCCCCATGACACACATTTACTTATGTGACAAATCTGAATATGTACCCCTGAACTTAAAATTTTATCAAAAAGAAATTAATTTAATGCATCATATTAGTTTGTCCTACCTCAGCCTCTCGAATAGCTGGGATTACAGGCTCCTGCCACCACATCCAGCTTTTTTTTTTTTTTTTTTTTTTTTTTTTTTTTTTTTTTT
>NW_016803282.1:516343-521759 GCF_001698545.2 Rhinopithecus bieti | reverse complement strand
TGTTTACATATAATAAATTATATATATATTTAAATATAATAAATTATATATACACACACACTAAGTATATATGTATAGTGAATTTATTATATGTAAATATATACATACATACACACACATACACACTCTTACACTTGTTTTTTTCCTCAATGTCCTTAGTATAGCACATAGGGGCTTCCATGATATGTCCTTGTCATCTTTAATTCACATTCCAAACATCAAGACTTTTTGAATCTTTTTATTTTAAGGTATATCCTTACCAGAAATCTCCACCTAGTTTTCTCTCCAGTCACCTTTTAAGGCCCACGCTCTGTTGCCCAGGCTGGAGTATAGTGGTGTGATCTCTGCTCAATGCAACCTCCACTTTCCAGGTTCAAGTGATTCTTGTGCCTCAGCCTCTTGAGTAGCTGGGATTACAGGTGTGTGCCACCACACCTGGCTAATTTTTATGTTTTTCATAGAGATGGGGCTTCACCATGTTGACCAGACTGGTCTCGAACTCTTGACCTCAGGTAATCTGCCTGCCTCAGCTTCCCAAATTGTTGGGATTACAGGCATGAGCTACCATGCCTGGCCGATCCAGCTTAGTTTTGACACTATAGTTAGTTTGTCTGGAACCAAGACTTTGGACTAAATAACTTTTCCTTTCACACATGGAGCTCTGTGAAACAACTAATGTACTCAATATACAATAAAAATTATCTGCTTTGGTATCTTTTATTCATAATTGAACAATAAAACCATCAAAGTTATAAACCACTTAATTTAATATGTATTCACTACATAACTGAAATGTAAAGTTTTTTTCAAAGATAATATACACCTTATAATGAAAATGTGGCTCAGTGGAATAGATGGCTGACAGGAGTGACTGAAATCTTTATTAGTGCTTTTTAGCAAATTGCCTTGTTTTCTATGTTAGAATCTTACACTTACTTTCAAAGTGATAGATCTCATATTAAATATGCTTCCACTGTAAAGAAATGTATGTGGAGGGCTGAATGATGTTATATAAGCAACAGCAATAAGGTAGTTACCTACATAACAGCATGCTGTACTATGCAGAGCTACTTTACTTGGCTATTCATGTGTAAATTGTCTGAATTTTATATTAAATATATTTTTTTTGCTTGTGCTTCTCCTTGTCTGAAAGTTTCAGGTTTTCACCATTGCAAATCATTGTTTGATAAAGTGAATTTATATAATGATAACATTTAAAGTAGATGTTTTATTGACTGCTTTCTCTTCGGATTTAAGAAACTGACTAACTTCAGCAGGCAAATAAAAAAGGGCAACCTTAAAAGAAAAATTTGAATAAAGTGCAATCTGTAAAAATGTATGGATAGTGCTATGGTAGTTGAAATTTCTTTGAATATACATATGGAGAATGAACTAAGACATTTAAACTATGCTATTTTAGGCTAGAAACAACATTTGATGTGTCAAGTACATTGCCTGCCATATGCCAAATTCAAAGCCACTTTCAAATGAATCTGTCATTCTTTGGAAATTAATTGAAGATGGTTTCCCCCTGTGACCACACAGGGTTTTAACTTAATGTCCTAACATAAGCTAATTAGGCTGTAGTGCCTGGCTTACATTAGGGCATGCAATACAGAAATGAGCCAGAAAACTGTGGCTTTAATTTTGAAAAAGTGATGAGATGCGATAATCAGATTCTTCTGGGAGGCAACTGGAATCAAGAAATGACACCTGAAAAGCAGAGACCAGAGGGAACAGAAGCATTAAGAATGCATAGCAATAGGCACGATAGCATGGTATAGTCAGGACTATGATAACTTGTGACTCAAGAAGGTATGACATGGAAGAAGAGTCCACGCAACCCAGGAGAGAGGCAAGAAAAGTCAGAAGTTGTCTATGTAATACAGGTTTCCGTGTTCTGAATGTGGATGCATCTCTGACTGCTTCACACTGCCAGTTTCAAGTTCACCTTAGTTTTCAAATAATCCATTACTTAATCAAACAATATAAGTCTACTCCTGACAATCAAATTAGTCTCATTGAATCCACGACAAGGTAAGAATTGTTGTTAAGTCAAAAGACTAAAGCCACCACAGAAATAAACAAATAAAAACAACATCCATCTTTCCTTCCTTCCAATGACAAACCAAGCAAACAGAAAATATGCAGTGGTTACATCATAGTATGTAACAAATTGTCTCAAACTTAGTGGCTTAAAACAACAATAAACATTTATGGTCTTCCCGAATATAGCTTGGCTGGGGGGGGTTCTTGCTCAGGGTATTTCATGAGGTTATATTCATCTGAAGGCTTGTCTTCGGCTGGAAGATCCACTTCTTAAGGGGCTCATTTATATGACTGGCAATTTGGTGCTGGTGGTTAGCAGGAGGCCTCAGTTTTTTATTCCCTGGGCTTCTGCCCAAGGCTGCTTAAGTGTCCTCACATTCTGTCAATGGGTTTCTCCCAGAATGTGTGATCCAAAAAATCGAGGCAGAGGCCATAATGCCCTTTATGACCTGGTGTCAGAAGACACTCACCTTCACCTACATCCTGCTTTATGTATGATAGAGACATCTACTGTTTCAGTGTGGGAAGAGATGGCAAGGGTGTGTATTGCAGGATATGATGGTAACTAGTTAATCTTGGACACCATAGTCTTAGAGTAAGAAATTGCTAATAAGAAAACATAACTTTCAAAACAACTTTTCTAGCTAACATCCTCCTAGCCAGATTGGCAACACCTAAGCTTCTCATTATATATACATACTAAGCCTACCACTGTCAGAAAGTGACTTGATTTTGATAATTATTCACACAAATGAGTGTGTTTTTTTACATAACAAATGATAAACAGTGACATAATAAAAGAATAGTGGGTAATTAGCTGCAGATAAATAGGAAAGAAATGTTGCCTTCTGACTCACTCATACTGTATCATTTTAAGTATGTGGCAAGCAAAGTAAAAGTAACTTCCGTTTTTGGTTTAACTTCTTCATTTAGAAAATATACCATAGGGATAAGACAATTTAAAAATAAAATGATTATAATATATATTAACTGCCTGCCACATAATCAGTTGTTCAATAGATCTTGGTTATGCAGCCATATACATCCTAGGTGGAACTCAAGATGATCATACATATAAAGCTAAATTAATAGAAAAGTGTCCAAAATAAAACATTGCAGAAAAAGTACACCTTAACCTTTAGTTAGGGCTATATGAGAACTCTCCTTATCACTGCAGAGAACAGAATCATTAGAGAAGTAGAAGGCTACTTAGATATTAATTAGCATATGCTCAAGAAAAAAATTAAGATGGTAAAGGTTTAAAGCTTTCTTTAAAGTTGCTGTAATATACCACAAAATTTTTTAAAGGACATTATTGTTTAAAGGACAATATGTACTATTCCTACTACATATTCTGAGCTCCTCACTGTTTAATATTTATTTAAGTGTATTTGAAATATATAATATATATAAGGTTAACATATAAATATAATTGTATTTATAATATAAAATAAAATAGCCCATATTTGAAGGAAATTGACTACTTTAAAACAATATTTATTATCAGGATAAAAATTGCTAGATATTTTGTGAGGGAAATTATAAATTATAACAAAAAACATCAAAGATATTGTATATGCTGCTATGTAGGTATTCTGGGTAAATACATAGTTTATAATTCAACTAAATTGGCTTATCTTTGAAGACATATAGGAGTAAAGACATCCTATACTCTACCATACCAACTAATTATATGTGCTTGGAACAAAGGAAAAACTAACCTAGAACTGAAGTTTTCTTTAAAGTACCTAAAATATATCTTAGTTCTTGAACAAGTTTGTGATAGAGAACCCAGACATTTGCCTTATGCAGTAAGAATTTTGATATCAAAAATTGAAGAATTACAAAACAATAATTTCTTTCATAAACAATCAAAGTTTAAACATGGCAGAATTTAGGGTCTTGAATTAAAATGTATCCTGGTGATCCCAAGAAGATGGATTAATTGTAGAATTAATTTGCTATTTTATTTATTTGTTAAGTCATCCTGTTGAATCAAAGTATTTGGCACCGGCCAACTCATCTTCAGCCTGGGGTGTCTCTAAATCTTTTATCCTTGGATATTTTTTCCTTCTCTGTGATTTAATTTTGAAAGTAGCACTTACTCAAAAAACATTAATCTCCTTGTTTTACCTGCATTAGTAGGGAGGGAATGGCAGCTTCTGCTTAAAATTACATAATAAGCTCTAGATGTTTTGATCCCAACTCTTCAGGGTTACCACTTACAGTATCTGTTCCCCTAAAAAATTTGATGGATAGGCTTGTAGTTAGTATAATTTACCTATCTTGCTAGATGAATTAAGTGAAACTGATGCTGATTTGAATATTACAAATCAGTTCAATATTTTTAAAGAGAGAGGAAAATATTGAAATTATAAAATGTCTCAAGTCATCCACAGTGTTTTTTTTTTTCCTGTAATTACTCACATGCATCTTACATTAATATTAATACATTAAATCCTCTGGTCATAATGCTACCTGATTTGAAATCTCTATTCTGTCACAAGCCTTAAGTCTTCTTTATATTCTTAAGTGCCTGTAAACCAGTTTGAGAATCACAATTTTCTTTTAGTTTAGAAGGAAAATAAAAGCATAGAAAAGTAACATCAATATCTAAGCCTGGTCAAAGAAAACAGGTTATGAATTTGGAGGTATTGCCAACATTATTTTATCATTTCTTGTCTTCTTTGTTTGAAACATTATTGCTCCTACTAAGGGCTGTCTCACTAACTCAAATTGCTACAATGGAGAAACACATACTGGGATATGACAAATATGCCTGTTCTCCTCTAGTCCTACCTTCCCTCTCTCTTCCCTTCATTTCAGTCCCCACCCCGTACAATAAGGTTACTATATTAATAAGACAGAGCGATGCCAGCTGTTCTTCCTTCCTTTGTCAACACTGAAACAAGAGCAGAACAAGCAACAGATAGCAGCTGCAGTTATTGGCACAGAGAAAAGAGAATGGGGTCAGCAGAGAAGTGACAGAGATAGCAAGAAAATTAGGCCAAGTAGCAGCAGTGTAGCCAACTGTGGCTGTGATAAGAATGAACGTAGGCACTGAAATGTGAGAGCATTTCCAGCTGACACCTTCTGATATCACAGAGACTCCACACACATGTAAACTTTAATTACTGCTCACTCTTGAAAATAAAATGTGGTCAAGTAAGACTTTGATAATAGGATATAAAAGGCTTTTCCTCCTGTATTATGTAATGTTGATTAAGTATATCTATTTACTAATAAAATATATATTTTACTAATAAAATATATTTTGCTAATATATATAACTAATAAAATATATATTGCATATATATATGTAATTTTTTTTACTAACATTTCCTGGAAACATATCTTTCCCACACTT
>NW_016803282.1:484242-515358 GCF_001698545.2 Rhinopithecus bieti | reverse complement strand
TTACAAATCAGTTCAATATTTTTAAAGAGAGAGGAAAATATTGAAATTATAAAAATGTCTCAAGTCATCCACAGTGTTTTTTTTTTTTCCTGTAATTACTCACATGCATCTTACATTAATATTAATACATTAAATCCTCTGGTCATAATGCTACCTGATTTGAAATCTCTATTCTGTCACAAGCCTTAAGTCTTCTTTATATTCTTAAGTGCCTGTAAACCAGTTTGAGAATCACAATTTTTCTTTTTAGTTTAGAAGGAAAAATAAAAGCATAGAAAAGTAACATCAATATCTAAGCCTGGTCAAAGAAAAACAGGTTATGAATTTGGAGGTATTGCCAACATTATTTTATCATTTCTTGTCTTCTTTGTTTGAAACATTATTGCTCCTACTAAGGGCTGTCTCACTAACTCAAATTGCTACAATGGAGAAACACATACTGGGATATGACAAATATGCCTGTTCTCCTCTAGTCCTACCTTCCCTCTCTCTTCCCTTCATTTCAGTCCCCACCCCCGTACAATAAGGTTACTATATTAATAAGACAGAGCGATGCCAGCTGTTCTTCCTTCCTTTGTCAACACTGAAACAAGAGCAGAACAAGCAACAGATAGCAGCTGCAGTTATTGGCACAGAGAAAAAGAGAATGGGGTCAGCAGAGAAGTGACAGAGATAGCAAGAAAATTAGGCCAAGTAGCAGCAGTGTAGCCAACTGTGGCTGTGATAAGAATGAACGTAGGCACTGAAATGTGAGAGCATTTCCAGCTGACACCTTCTGATATCACAGAGACTCCACACACATGTAAACTTTAATTACTGCTCACTCTTGAAAATAAAATGTGGTCAAGTAAGACTTTGATAATAGGATATAAAAAGGCTTTTCCTCCTGTATTATGTAATGTTGATTAAGTATATCTATTTACTAATAAAATATATATTTTACTAATAAAAATATATTTTGCTAATATATATAACTAATAAAATATATATTGCATATATATATGTAATTTTTTTTACTAACATTTCCTGGAAACATATCTTTCCCACACTTACTATACAAGACAGACAGCAAAGAATAATTATCAGATTTTAAAAAACTATAGATACTATGCTCTTGGAGAATCTTTTTCAAACTTGAGGATGAAATGTTTCATGTGAATGTGACATTGTGAAATAATACCTAGATACAAGAATAAACAGTCAGTCGATTGCCATAGTGCTAATTAAAGTATAAATGATTCCTAAAATATTTGAAGTTTAAAATATTTTACATTAAATATAAACATAAAAAAATCTCATTTATTATGTTTTCTAAAATAGTCCTATATCTAGAATATTGTGCTATTATTTTTATCCATGTGAATATGTTTTATCCACTATTTAATACACTTGAGAAAATTTTAAAGCTAATAATCCAATGATAACAATAATAACTGGAATAATAACAATAATGATAACTAGAAGAAACATTTATGGAGCCCTCATTTTGTGTTAGACATTGCCAAGTATTTTAGAACATTGGATCTACTAAAATTTCACTTGTATAAATGTGTCTAATCAAGTTAATTTCTAAAATAGCTTAATATACAAAAGCAAAATAAAGCAAGCACGTGTTAAAAAGTATAAGAGAGTAGTCAAATAGGGTATAGTAAGATAATAATGTTCTAAAAGTAAATTGACAAGCAGAACACCTACTTCTTTTAAGTACTTCACAAAATATTTTCAGGTTAGGCTCTGTAGCCAAAATTGTCTTTCTGGCCAAACCTGTACCAATCTTATGTGTATATAGGCAGGAAGGAAAGGATGCTCAGTGAACCACAAAGGCATGAAAAACAGACAGCAGATTATCTTCTATCTATTATAGTAAGTTCTTTCCAGTGTCAGTTTTGCTCCAATTTAATGCTTATAATTTAATAGGCATAAGAGGCCTAAGGCATAATTTAGTCTTTATTTTGATATAATCATATACTATGAAAAATAAGATTTTGTGAATGCACTGCTTTTATTCCTGGAAGTTCACATAGGCTAATAAGCCAAGTAACACTATCTTTTAGGAAATTCTATTGTGCAAAATAATATTCAATAGATGGATAAAGGAAGATAATTGAAAACCCATATTAACTGAGTTCCAGCATCATGGTGTAATGAGTTTCCACAATCATATTTCCCCTTAAGATTAAATAGTAAACTACAAGACAATTTGTCTTATAAACTTTGCTGGAATTGAAATTTGAATTAAACCTACCTTGGTAATAAATAAAATACTCAAATGCCTACTATATGTAAAAAATAAAATCCAGCATAAAAATGCTTATTGTGGTATCTCCAGGATAAAAACTAAATAATGAATATGTAGAAAATAACTTTTACCTTTGAAGGGTAAACCGAAAATAAAATTCTAAGGTCCCCAACCATCTGAATGGACTTCCTCCTCAGCCAGGACTCTTAAAATTTAACCTGAGAGGCTGTTTCAGGCCATGATGGGAGGTGGGGATGGAACATGCCTCATTATAACCCTCTGACGTTAATGTCAACACAGACTTTAAGTCTAGTAAGAAAAATTTTACATCCTATTCTTTCTGAAGCTTGTTAGCTAAAAGCTTCATCTGCATAGTAAAACTTTGGTCTCTAAAACGTCTTATCGCAACCAAGACAGTTCTTTCTATTGATCCCAGGTCTTTAGACAAACTCAACCAACAACTAGAAAATGTTTAAATTTACCTATATAGCCTGGTAGCCCACCCCTCTCACCCCGACTTTGAATTGTCCTGCCTTTCTGGACCAAATCAATATATTTCTTGAACATGTTTGATTGATGTCTCATGCCTCCCCAGAATGTATAAAACCTAGCTGTACCCTGACCACCCGGGGAACATGTTCTCTTGACCTCCTGAGGGCTGTGTCACGACCATGGTCACTCATATTTAGATCAGAATAAATATCTACAAATATTTTACAGAGTTTGACTCTTTTCATTGACAGAGAAATATAGCTTGTATATGTTTTCTAATTTGGCTTTTTTTCATTCATACACTTCAATGTCTTTCTTAATCAGATTGTACATCACAATACATTCTTGTTTAGTATTGTAAATATTTTTATAATCACATGTTACACAAAGTTAACCAAACCCACCAGGTATTAATATTTCCTGGCCTGGACGTGATGGCTCACACCTGTAATCCCAGCACTTTGGGAGGCCAAGATGGGTGGATCATGAGGTCAGGAGATCGAGACCATCCTGGCTAACATGGTGAAACTCCGTCTCTACTAAAAATACAAAAATTAGCTGGAGGTGGTGGCAGACGCCTGTAATACCAGCTACTAGGGAGGCTGAGGTAGGAGAATCGCTTGAACTTGGAAGGGGGAGGTTGCAGTAAGCCGAGATCATGCCACTGCACTCTAGCCTGGGTGACAGAACGAGACTCTGTCTCAAAAAAAAAAAAAAAATGTCCTGGAGCTTTCCTAGGCTTGATATTCTCTTAAATCTCCAGCTATGGAAGTGTCACTACAACCATCAAAGATCAGCTCAATGTTCATTACCTCAGTAGAGACTACCTGTTTCTGTGTCTGCAGTCTCATCTCACTTAGCTTATGTGCATGTAACAGCAATTATTTTATTCTACTATGTATTATTGTTGCTCTTCATTCCTACCTGCACTCAACTTTCTTTCTGAANAAAAAAAAAAAAAAAAAAAAAAAAAAAATGTCCTGGAGCTTTCCTAGGCTTGATATTCTCTTAAATCTCCAGCTATGGAAGTGTCACTACAACCATCAAAGATCAGCTCAATGTTCATTACCTCAGTAGAGACTACCTGTTTCTGTGTCTGCAGTCTCATCTCACTTAGCTTATGTGCATGTAACAGCAATTATTTTATTCTACTATGTATTATTGTTGCTCTTCATTCCTACCTGCACTCAACTTTCTTTCTGAAAGAAGGACTTCAAGACTTTCTGAAAATAGAGAATTGATGTATTCAGTGTTGACCACATGCTAGCCACCTGTTTCTTTGTTCCTCAGGAAATACTTAAAAGGTGAAAGCATAAATGAACAAACCCATTTTTCTCTGCAGAATTTATTTTCTCCTCAATAAAAGCTCTTAGTCACCTTCTAAACTATGTAAATTACTCTCGTCTAATGTACAACTGAGAAATAGTTAAGTCAAGGGTAATACTCCCTTGGTATTCACTTACTTTGTAAGGTAACTAGCTTTACACACATTTGAATTACAAGAAGTCAAATAATTATAGCCATTTCAAAGTATATGCATGAAATTAAATCAGTTTGGTTCAATACAAATATTCAATTCAAATACAAAAAAATAAAAATACAGCAAAATATTCAATCCATGGGAGGTTTTTCCTAAACAGTTTCTGTATGTATGGGAATTTAATGTGACTCTAACGTGTGAGATTGCTGGCTCTCAAGGCATAGGCAAAATTAACTCTAACGGACAATGCCAAAATGCTTTCCAAAGGGCAGTAAAACGAATACTACTGCTGGCAATATAGGACAATTCCTATGTTTTCATATCTCACCAAGTCTTGGTAATATGCAACTTTTTAACTTTTGGTATTATAATGGATGTGAAATAGCACTCTCTATTATTTTAGATATTTCTCTATTATTTTAAGGTATGTTTTCTTCATAATAAATGAGGATTAGCATCTTTACATAATTCATAGTGATATTTCATTTTTCCTTGTCTTTGAAATGCTTTCTTAAACTTACAGGCTAGTTTTGGGGGGGGGGCTGACTTTATTTATTTATGATAATGAGTTTCTGTCAGTTATTTGTGTTGAAAATAACTTTAGGCAAATTTTTAGGATTACAACTTCTTAATCTTAATCATACAGGGTCCTCTGGTGTTTTATTTTGCATTGTGAAACATAACTCTGAAATTACATTTTGACATTAATATTCGTATAATTATAACTTGCATGATAGTGGTTGAACTATGTATATTATACACACACAGAATCCTTACTTTATGGTAAGAAATTATATTTATAAACACATTTTGACCTATTAGGGCATGTTTGAAATAAAAGTAGAAATATTTTATTCATTAATAATCTGATTCTATTAAAATTTCACTACTGTAGAATGTTTCCAAAGGATGTATTATTCTTTATGCCACAGTTGAGTATGACCATATGTATTAAACAGACAGTACATCAATTTAGGGGAAAGATATTCAAATAGGCCTACCATTTTACTGCATGAGATAGAAAAATATCTTTAAAGACATTTCCTATTTAACAACATTTCATATTTAACATAAATATAAAATGCACATATAGTTGGGATATAAAGCAAATAAGGAGGAAGAACAATAATCAAACTGTCTGACTTACTCTATCTGACTCATTCAGACATAGTCAGCCTTTATCAGAATTCAGGTATTTGGGTAAACAGGACAAAGGAAACACAGTTGTATAATCTGGGCTGTTGGCACACAGTTAATAAAAATATATGGCATAAATTTGACTTCACAAAACTTTAAGAAAACACCCCACTTCACTCCCTTACCCCAGAGTCTGGCCATTTCAAAGATATATTTGTTTCGTTAACTCTTTGAACATTTATGCCATTATCTGACCGAATTCCTACAACAGAGAACACTAAGAGAATCATAAAGCAATGATAATTCTACTTTTGTTAAACTTAAGAACACAGTTATTTGTGAAAGAATTAACTAGGTTTGAAGCCTTTGGAATTATAAAACCTCAAAGAGAGTCCTAACATTTTCTCCTGAACACAAGCAATACAACGCTAGTATGTAAATATTTTTAAGTTTCATAGAGATTGTATACTCAGCACTGTCGCTATATGTAAGTGTATTCAGGACACATGCCTAAAATTATATAAATAAAATTTCATCACCATTGTCAACTTATCCTAAAATAAATTAGTCACACTGGCATTGTGTAATATGAGATGGGGGTCCGTTAAAGGCATATAATGTCTTGTGGAGAAAATTTAGGCAATAGATCAAAATAAGAAAGCGTTACTTCTTATCTTGTTGTGTAGACAATGAAGATGCCCAATAGTTTATGGCTGCTGAAAACCTGCCAATTTAGTGACATTCAGATCACATAGCATCTTGTTAGATAATAAAGCTCTGCTTTTGTGCAAAAAGTGGCAACATGCTGGAAACAGATCTATTTTATGACGTTGAAGGGTATTATTTTAAAAATATAGCCTTCAGATATAGAAATCACAAGACAGGTATTTTCAGTATGTTCTGGGTCAAAAGATGAAAAGATTTACAGAACAAGTTACCTCACAGGGTGTGACAATGACATTGGCCAAATTGAGAAGCATGAATATTGGAATTTATTATAAATAATTAAAGCTTATAAAATAGTAAATGCTTATCAAGCATGGTTAACCTTGACATGACTCTTCATCTTAAGACATTTTATTTCATAATAACCTTATTGCTACATAAATGTCTATATCAAATATTAAACAAGTAATTTGGGGCTTTTCAAAAAGAAATACAAATTGTTAATTTTGGATTTAAATTATAATTAGTATATATCCTCTATTGAATTATATTTAATAAAATATATGAAAACTAATATTTTTAAACATTGATTTATTTTTTCCATAAACATTTGTTTTTATTTGGTTCTATTTGACTCTAGCTCTTAGCTCATGTCTATCAGGATAAAATCCTACCAGGCTGTGAAGTCTGTACTTTATCTTTATGGATTTTTGGTGTATGTTATTATTCTACCTATCTCACAGTTATTGAGTGTAAAAACAAAACAAAACAATTATTAATCTGATGACTGTTGCATCTAATATTGGTTGAGTCTAGAAATAATGACTAATTGATGACTTTTGCATTTGGCTTCATTTATAGTTCTTTATAGACTATATTATTCAACTGTTTATATTATCTTCCTAGCCTCTGTAGAGATTAATAAGATCCTACATAAGTGGTCTCATTAAATCCATGCAACCTGTCTTTCGAAGTATTTTCCCATTCTATAGAAATAGAAAGTAAATGAAGACTAAAGAGATTAATTTGTTTATGTTATCAGAATCTATTCTATTTCTAAAGTTTATGATAGTCATATTCATGCTATCTTTATAGGTAAAAAGACCACATTTTAATCTATTTTAAGACCCTTTCTTCTACTTCTGAAATAGGAAGATACCTCATAACCATTCATATGTTTTACAAATTTTCTTTTCAAGATAGTAGCAAACAAGTGGCTGGATTTTACAATATTGCTAAATCTTAGTATTAGCAATTATGCTTATTTCATTTTAATAATAATTATTAACTTACATAAATATTGTTTAAATAATTTATTTAATCAAATAATCTTGTAGACTTTAGCCATTTGAAACGTGTTTTAAAAAATATTCAAATTGTTGTATTTTATAATAAATTATGAACCATCAAAATATTAATTTTTTAGACATACAGCCAATTAATGTTAATTTATTGGAGCTAATTCTAAAGTAAGAATTATTAAAATAAGGTAATATTTCCAACTGCTTGTGACAATAATTTAAAAACGGTGTATCTAGACTTATAGTATATTTATTATATTTAGACTATAAAATTCTATTATAGTATATTTAGACATACTCTGATACTCTCAAACAGCTGGATTAATCATATTCCTTACTAAAATCATAGCAAGGTGTGAGTCAGTCGGTTCTTAGCACTTAATGCAGCCAGTAGTTTAAAAGCTTTCTATAGAAGCTTATGTTCACACCACTTTTTATTTACCTTCATATTGAGGATGAATCATTATTACCTGGGAATTGACTTCCCTTGGGAATGAAAATGTGTCAAGTGCTTATGCTATGTACAAGACGTTTTTGAATAAATACTGTGTTACCACCATCTAAATCCCTTTACATAATTTATATCTTCTCTTACTCCCTGTTGTGAGCAACCACACAATCCCCTGTGGTCCACTTCTACTGTTCTTTGCATTTAAATTCTCCCTGTATATCACTCTATTAAATCTTAGTTATGAAAACCTATCCCTAATGTAACTGTAGAGTATATTATTTTGAAGCACATATTTTTTTGTAGTTCAATTTCTCACATGAGAAAACTTCCACTGATATTTGTTGACAAAGTTAGACACTGTAAATCAAAGTTTCCCACTTCAAAGATTAGGGTAGAAGCAAAACACAAACTCCTTAGCCATATGATGCTTTGCGTGAATTGTTCTCTCAATAGTATCATATTTCTGGCAAATGTAGTATAGGCAAAAATGTGATTGATACTACTCTGAGCTCTCTATTATGAAGAAAATAGCTGGATGATTACTCCGAAGCCGTATCCAAACAAAGTAAGTCTGTGTTGTGTCATTTGCCCCCAAAGTTACAAATCTTTCCCCATTTTTATTGCTGTCTACATGGGATTCAATACCTCTCTCCTCTGCATCTTTCAAAAACAGAGGAAAAGTGCATTACAGAATAATTCTCAAATATATAATAGAAGTATAAATTGACTCAATGTAAAGGGGACTAAAGTGTAGCTTCTGCTTTGATTGTGACAAAAGTGAACTCTAGAAAAAGATTTTGAAATTTATTTAAAGTATCTTAATATCGACACTAATAATAAAATGTATATTCAACCAGTGGAGTCCATTTTTTAAATGTTAAGAGATAATATTTCATATTTGAATCCATAAAAATAGATGCCCCTACATACTCATATCTACCTATAGCTATGTTATCAATATTTATATGCATTATTATAAAACTCTGATTTCTAGCAATTATTGGGTTTTCTAGGCTTTTGAGGAATAGATTTTTGTCAATGTTTTAGCAGCAAGAAATTATTTTTAGAAAACAAATGTGAGTCAGAGGAAGAGCTACTTTATGTCTCACACTATGACAAGTGCCTTATACATAATTTCTAAACAGAAATCTCTTGATGTATTAGTATTTATTTTATTCTAGAGATAAGAAAACTAAAGCTCAGAGAGTCATGTAGTACCCCCACGTCAGAGAGGTGTTGCGTGATTCCAATCCAAATTTGGCAAAATATTTATACTCTTCTGTTACAACAATTTGCTTTCTCATTTAAAATTGTATCCTATCACTACTGAAAACAATCTCCAAAATTATTTTGGTAGATTTATACAAGTCAATAATTTCCTAATATGTGCAAATAAGAAGAGTATATTTATTACTAATGGGTCTTTGATTGGTTCTTTTGGCATTTTTGAAAATATCTTTCCAGACACACAATAATAATAGTAGGGGACTTCAACACCCCACTGACAACATTACATCACTGCAGCAGAAAACTGAAAAAGAAATTATGGACTTAAAATTGACAACTGACCAACGGGTCCTAATAAACAGCTACAGAATACTCCACTGAATCACCGCAGAATATACATTCTTCTCATATGCACGTGGATTGACCACATGCTTTGCTGTAACACAAGTCTTAATAAATAAATTTAAAAAAATCAAAATAATGTCAAGCACTCTCTTAAACCACATTGCAAAGAAGATAGAAATCAATACCAAGAAGATCTCTCAAAACAACACAAATACAGAGAAATTAAAAAACTTGCTTCCGAATAACTCTTGAGTGAACAATAAAATTAAGGTAGAAATAAAAAAATCTTTGAAATTAATGAAAATAGAGACACAACTTAAAATCTTTGCGATGCCGCTTAAGCAGTGCTAAGAGAAAAGTATATAGTGGCAAACAACTGCATCAAGAGCTCAGAAAGACCTCGAGTTAGCAATCCAACCTAGAGGAATTAGCAATCAGACCTAGAGGAACTAGAAAAAAAAAACAACAATCCAATTCCAAAGCTAATAGAATAAAATAACTAGAATGAGAGAAGAACTGAACAAAATTGAGAACCAAAAGTCCTTACAAAAGATTAATGAAAGGAAGAGTTTGTTTTTTTAAAAGAATAAAAAAGATTGACCAATAGCTAGATTAATGAAGGAAAAGAAAAGAGAAAAGTGAGTGCAATCAGAAAAGCCAAAGATAACATTACAAATGATCCCTCAGAAGTACAAAAGATCCTCAGAGACTATTATGAACACCTCTATGCACATTAATTAGAAAATCGAGACAAAATGTATGAATTCCTGGAAACACATAACCCTTCAAGATTGAACAAGAAGGAAAGTGAAAACCTGACCAGACCAATAAGTTTGGGAACTGAGTAAGTAGTACAAAATGTACCGACCAAAAGAGCCCTGGACCAGAAGAATGAATAGCCGAATTCTACCAGACACACAAAAAGGCACTGATACCAATCCTACTGAACCTATTCAAAAAAAATTGAGGAGGAGGGCCTTCTCTCTAACTGATTCTATGAAGGCACCATCATCCTGATACCAAAATCTCACAGAGACATAACAACAACAACAAAAAAGAAAACTTCAGGATAATATCTCTGATGTACACAGATGCAAAAATCCTCAATAAAGTACTAGCAAACTGAATCCAGTAGAACATCAAAAAGTTAATTCATCATGATCAAGTAAGCTTTATTCCTGAATTCAAGGGTGGTTCAACATATGCAATGTAATTCACCACATAAATAGAATTAAAAACAAAGATCATATGATCTCTCAATAGATGCAGGAAAAGCCTTTGATAAAATCCAATATTCATTCAGGGTAAAACCTCAACAGAATAGGCATCAAAGGAACATACCTTAAAATAATAAAAACCACCTTATGACAGACCCACAGCCAACATCATACTGAATGGACAAAAGCTGGAAGCATTTCTCTTGAGAACTGGAACAAGTAAAGAATGCCCACTCTCACTACTTCTATTCAACCTAGTACTGGAAGTACTACCCAGAGCAATCAGGCAAGAAAAAGAAATAAAATACATCCAAATAGGAAAAGAAGACGTCAAAGTATCTCTCTTTGCTGGGAATATGATCCTATACATAAAAAAAACCCCTAATGATGTTGCAAAAAGCTTCATGGAACTGACAAATTCAGTAAAGTTTCAGGATACAAAATCAATGTACAAAAACTAGCAACATTTCTATATACCAATATCATTGTAGTTGATACCAAATTGAAAACACAATTCCATTTATAATAGCTAAAAATATATGTAATACCTAGGAATTTATTTAACCAATGATGTGAAAGATCTCTAAAAGGATAACTACAAAGCACTGCTGAAAGAAATCAGAGATGACACAAATGAATGGAAAAGTATTTCATGCTCATGTACTAGAATAATCAATATTGCTAAAATGGCCATGCTATCCAAAGCAATTTACAGATTAAAAGACGTCCCTACCAAAATACCAATGTCATATTTCACAGTATTAAAAAAATCTATCCTCAAATTCATTTGGAACCAAAAGAGAGCATGAGTAGCCAAAGAATCCTAAGGAAAAAGGACAAATCCATAGGTATCATAATATACTGCAGGGAGACAGTAACCATAACAGCATGGTACTGGTATAAAAACAGACACAAAGAGCAATGGAATGAAACAGACACCCCAGAAATAAACCCATACACTTACAACCATCTTATCTTTGACAAAATAGACCAAAAAAAAGCAACAGGGAAGGGACTCCCTATTCAATAAATGGTCCTGGGATAACTGGCTAGCCACATGCAGAAGAATGAAACTGTACCGCTACCTCTTACCGTACACACAAATTAACTCAAGATGGGTTAAAGATTTCAGTGTAAGACCTTAAATTATAAGAATTCTAAAGGTAAACGTGGAAAATACCCTTCTCCACATTGGTTTTGGCAGAGAATTTATGGCTAAGTCCCCGAAAGCAATTGCAACAAAATAATAATTGACAAGAGTACCTAAAGAGCTTCTGTACAGCAAAAGAAATTACTAACAAAGTGAACAGACAGCCTACAGAATGGGAGAAAATATATGTAAACTATGCAAGCAATAAAAGTCTGATATCCAGAATCTACAAGGATCTCAAGTCAATAAGCAAAAATCGAATAATCCAATTTAAAAATGGGCAAAGCATAAGAACAGACACTTACTGAAAGAAGCCATACAAATGGTCAGCAAACATATGAAAAATGCTCCACATCACCACTCTGATTTGCATCAGAGAAATGCAAATCAAAACTGCTATGAGATATCATCGCACACTAGTCCGAATGACTATTATTAAAAAGTCAAAAAACAGTAGATGCTGGCAAGGCTATGGAGAAAAGAGAATGCTTATATCCTGTTGGTGGGAGGGCAAACTTGTTCAGCCACTGTGGAAAGCAGTTTGGAGATTTCTCATAGAACTTAAAACAGATGCACTATTTGACCCAGCAATCCCATTACTGGGTTTATATCCAAAATAAAATAAATCATTCTACCAAAAAGACACATGCACTTGCATGTTTGTTGCAGCACTATTCACAATAGCAAAGACATGGAATCAGTCTAGGTGCCTATAAACGGTGGGTTGGTTAAAGAAACTGTGGTACACATACATCATGGAATACTATGCGGCCTTAAAGAAGGATGAAATCATAGTCTTTGCAACAAAATGAATGAAGCTGGAGGCCATTATCCTAAGTGAATTAATGCAAGAACAGAAACCAAATACCACATGTTCTCACTTATAGGTAGGAGCTAAATATGGAATACACATAGACATAAAGATGGGAAAAAGAGACACTGGGGACTACTAAAGGAGTGAGGTATGAAAGAAGGCATGGGCTGAAAGACAATCTATTGGGTACTATGCTCACTACCTGGATGATGTGATCACTTGTACCAAAAACTTCAGCATCAAGCAATATACTCATGTAACACAACTGCACATGCACTCTTTATAATAAAATTTGAAATTTTTGAAAAAATAAAATTAAAAAATAAGGAAAATATCTAGCATTCCAAAATACATATGTGCCATGTATATCTAGTATTGATCTCTTTCCACAAAATTACTAGAAAAGAACCCAGATCCACAATCCTTAAGATGGGGGTTACAAAAGGTGGTAATTTTCACTACTATGAAATCCACCAGATTTTGGTTTTCTTTTGTTATACAGAGTTCTGGCATCTAACTATTAGGAGGTATCCCAAGGGAAATGTCTTCTGTCAAGTTATTACGTTATTACATTTTTACATAATATTATTATTACATTTCCTGTTTATACTTTCCCACAGTTGCTAATATTCTACTCGGTTTACTTATTTAGTATTGTCCTGATTTTAATTATGTGCATCATTATTTTTTAAACGGGCACTTTTACTTCAACAAGATTTAAACCTTGTTGAAAATTTAATCCTGTTAAATCTTCTCCTAAAATTTTCCTAGAATTCACACACTAAAAAGTTGTATGATAGTTGATAAAAGGAGCTTTGGCTAGGTGTTTTACTGTTGTAACTAGGGAAATAAATTTAAAAGTACATGACAAACATTAAAATAAAGTAAGAATATAGAGTTAATATTAAAATCTGTTTCACAAACATCATCATAAGGACAAAGAAAGCAAACATTTTTAATTCCTCGTCACCTAAAATTAGTTTTTCACAGAAAGTGAATTCCAACTTAGTATCGGCTGTACCACATAAAAGGAATAGAGTAAAGGAATTATGGTGGACCTTATGCAGGTCATTAAATCCAGTTTTTTTTTTCTTTTTTCTACCTAAAGACTTTCCTTTTTAAATATTTCTTTATAATGATGATTGTCCTAACCAGAAAAAATGAAGATAATAATATGTTAGTAGTTGGGACCTGGGTAAGGTCCTCCTTTCTCAATGGATCCACTCATGTCAATATGGACTAAGTGACTTAAGAAAGAATAGGAAGACTACTGGCTGGGTCAATGCTTTAACCTTGTTCAAACACTGGATTCAGAAAAATGGGCCTGTCAAGTTAGAGGGTCCAATAATATCAGACTCTTGCAAAACATATATTAATAGCAGCGTAACAAGTCGGATTGAAGAGCAGAGAGCAAGGCAAGTAGTCGTTTCAAGAACATCCAGACCCTATCCCAAAACAGTCACACTTGATAAATGCTGTAATAGTAGTTTGAGTTCCAAACAGTTCAGCTATCATAAAAAGCAATCCATCCTCAGCATCCCCACCCTATCTGTATCCCTTTTGCCAAGTAATTAAAGAAAATAAAAGAGAACAAGTCATTTTGGGTATAACTCCAGGAGACAATCAGACAACATGAACCATGATGGCAAAGGATTTTTAGCACTAAACCAAGAACAGCCACAGTGTGGTTTTTGTGTCGGGGCAGTGAGTGCCTTGGAGTGGCAGTTACCACTGAACCTTCTGTAGAGAAGGATGCTGTACAGGTCTTAATCCAGTGACTTCAATGTAACTGACAGGAAAAGAAATATAGTAATGTATTCTACCTAGAAGATACACGTTGGATACATTTGGGGGCCTTGAATTCCTCACATTTAATTGAGGAGAGGGATTTTGCAAGAGATATAAATTCCTCCAAGAGCAAATGGGAAAACAGGACCTGAAACACCATATGTACTTGCAAAAAAATAAAATCTAGTGTTGTAATGAAAATTTCACAACTTTTTTTCATCTTTAAATCTGCTTTTAGTATTTCAAGATTTTTATCCTTCCTGCATATAAAATCTATTTGTTATAATGCATTGTGCAATTCACAGTTTTCTGGTGCCTTTACTTTTTTAAAAAAGCTGTAAAAATGTGTGTTGAGTATGGTGTGTGTCTGCTGGTGGGGGGCAGTTCAATACATACGGGTCTTTCTAGCAGAGTCTTCCACAAAAAGAGAAGAGATGTCTTCATCCACTCCTGCTTCATTCTTTGCGATACAAGTGTATGCTCCAGTGTCTTCATAGCGCACATTGCTTATGTGAACCTCACTGCCATTTGCTGAAAAAGAAGGGAAATGAAACTTGTAAACTACAATTTCAGTGTTGGAACAGTGCTTTCTGATTACGCAGTCAAACAGTTCTCTTGGCTTGTCCTAATTAAATTGTTTCTCTTCCTACTTCCATACTTTGAAGGCATGCCAAATTATTGCAGAAGCATACAAGTGTTCATAAACTGTGCTGTCATTCTATAAGACAGCCCAATACTCTATATCAAATGCATATTTTATGTTTCATATCATTTCCTATATTCTACATGGTATATGAGGTATTTCATATTGATAAGTATAATTTCAGTTATATATTTACTTATAATATTCAGAACCTACATTCCCCTAAGCTTTTTCAGAAATCTAATAATACCGATATGATTAGCTTGCAGGTAAATACATATGAAAGATGTTTTCAAAGAGTAATTAACTGAGCTAAATCACACAGGTATACTATTGCCATTCATCAAGCTTATTATTATTATTATTATTACTATTATTATTTTGAGACAGAGTCTCACTCTGTCACCCACGCTGGAGTGCAGTGGTGCGATCTCGACTCCCTGAAACCTCCGCCTCCCAGGTTCAAGCAATTCTCCTGCCTCAGCTTCCCGAGTAGCTGGGACTACAGGCCCACACTGCCACCCCTGGCTAATTTTTTGTGTTTTCAGTAGAGATGGGGTTTCACCATGTTTGCCAGGCTGGTCTCGAACTCCTGACCTCAGGTGATCTGCCTGCCTCGGCCTCCCAAAGGGCTGGAATTACAGGCATAAGCCACCACACCCAGCAGTTGAGTGTTTGTTATAGTCATTTGTTTAAGTTTCTCTTTCTTTTCTTTTTCTTTGTTTTCTTTCTGTGTGTATGTGGGTGTGCATGCCTGTGTGTGTGTGTGTTTGTGTACATAGTTGTGTCTGTGTGTTCCATGTTGTTCAGTTACAAGAACCACACATGCAGTAGAATGGGACATGACTATCTGTGACAGGTAGAAGGCAACATAATCAGTGTGGTTTGGGAAAACAAGGGTAGAAAGCCAATGAGAAAAGAGCTTGATTGCCATCGCTAGGAGGCCAGTAGCTCCCAAAGGATGTGAGATATGGAGAGGCAGTGGATGTGGACGTTTGAGAGAGATAATCATTTGAATAACTTGAACTTCTTTCTTTATTTGCAAATGCTTACTGCACACCCTCATTCCTTGCATCATTCATTGAGAATCACTACTCCAAAAAAGGGATTGGCAGGTTTTCATCTTGTTGCAACAGGCCAGGTGTAAATAATTTAGGCTTTGTGGGCCACACAGTTTCTGTGGCAACTACTAACCTCTGCCATAGCAGCATTAAAGCAGCCACACAATATGTTTTGAAAAATGAGTGCTACCTTATTCTAAAGACAAACCAACAACAACAAGGAAAAAAAAAAAAAAAAAAGAAAAAAAAAAAAAAAAAAAAAACCCCCCCTTTTTTTAAAAAAAAAAAAAAAAAAAAAAAAAAAAAAAAAAAAAAAAAGGAAAACAAAACAAAACAAAACCCACCTTTATTTCAAAAAACAGACAGCTATCTAGATATGGTCTGTGGGTCTTAGTTTATAGGAACCTGCTCTAAAGATAGGTAGTAAACAATGTATTTACATTTGCTTCACCTTCTTGTTTTATATAAGATATGGCCTCCTCCAAAATCACCTATTTTTTTTTTCTCAGGATCCACACACTTAACAGCCTAAATTCTCTGGGTTTTGTTTTGAAATACCAAATAAATTTCTTCCTTCTTAAAATGCTGTCTCCTAATATTTTTACATGCTCTCCTAACCTATATGTGGCGTTGTCTTTCCTTCTCTTCCTATGTGATCTAGCATTCCTAGACGTTGCCACTCTATTGCCAGAACTACCAATCCCTTTATCTATTTACCATCCTGACACATCTGCCTTCCTAACCTCTAGAACTAGAGTAAGCTAACCCATCTCTGCATCTGGTGTCCCTGCACCTAGTTCTTTGAGTAAGTTATGAGACTATTGCATAAGCAAGTTTATGATTTTCAGATTCACAGTTTTCAATTCCTAGGACATTCAAAACTACTTGCTATTCATTTCACTTGACTTTTCCAGTTAGATGCTTTTCATATCCACTTCTACTTTTACTTCAAATCTTTATATACTTTGTTTGATGTTTCCCATCATAATAGTAACTTCACTCTCAGCAAGTGATCTTGCTCTTTCAATCGTGAGGTAAATAGAAGTGATCAGAAAGCAGCCTCAAAACTTTCTGTTCCTAGTTTCACCTTGATTTACTTCTCACAGGAAATTTTCTGTTTCTTTCCAAGGCAAATCTCCCCTTATTTCTTATTGATTTCTGTGACTCTTCCTGCAGCCTTCATCCTTCTCATTTCTCCCTACTGATACTTTCTCAGATTGATGAGTTATCCAAGAAGAAATATCTCCATCAGTTCTAAGCCTCCCCACCAAGAGCTATTGCCTTCTATTTTTTTTTTCCTTTTGTAATCCGGCCAAAACAGACTTTTGTATTTCTTGTCTCCTTTTCTTTTCTAAACACATTGAAAACTGATTGTTACTGATACTGTTTTGCTAAATGTCACAAGAACATGCTCATCACTTAAAGTAAACACTTATCAATGTCTTTTATTGACCTTTCTATGTATTTGCTATTGTCGAACTCTTTGTTTTTAACTTTCTCTTCTTCCATACTATCACCTAGTTTCCTATCTTTTGGTGAATTTTAGTCTCTTTCTATTATTTTCTTCACTTGCCTGTTAATAAAATATTTGTGCTTTCTTGGGATTTTACTCTCTCTAATTCACATATTATCCCAGCCATTGCCATAGATATTAAATTAGTGTCTGGACCTGGACTTCACATACAAACACTAAAGAAGCATCTGATGAATAAGTAGATAATTAAATAGTTATTAAGCTACATGGAGTTTTACACCCCTATGTGCTTAGAATTATCTCTTGTCTCCTTTTATTTTTTGTCATATCCTCATAAAACTTTCGCTATTTTCCCTGTTGTAAAACTGACAGTAATTTCTTTGCAGTCTGGAGTGTAACAACTTCAAAATGTGTTGTCATGTATATTCCCGAGAGAAAAATTTGACATACTTTTATAATATGGTTTATTGCTATTAAATGGACAAGGGACAAAGTCAGAAGCTATTTAGATTTTTATTCATTTCATTTCTGTTAATCAGGTAAGTCTTCTCTTCTCACATTATAGACCTCTCGAGGTCATCACTAGATATGTGTGCAAATGTGTCTGACCTATGTATGCACATTAGTGATTTCTAGGACTAAAGTTTTTAAAGTTTAAGGACAGTTTCACAGACATGTCTCTATTGACTTGCAAGAATAAGTAAAAGTTTTAAAACTTTTATTTAAAATGTATAATTATATATATCCATTATTAAAGTGGAATAATAATAGAACTCTATGTAATAAAGTGACAAAATATGTTCATGTTTAATAGTATAAATTAAAGAAAAGTAAAGTCATAAAATAAGAACTATAATGCCCACGAAGAAGATACTCCAGTAAAATGACTGTTGTGTGTTACCCCTAACAATGAAAAAAAATCTGTGCTTTTTCTTTAACACTAATATAATTAATATATTATATGCAACTGCTTTTGGATTATTTAAATGATTTGATCTTACAAATCTTGCCTGGTTTTGTTTATTTTCCACATATTTGGGATTATTATTATCTAATATACAGTAATTTATTCATGTCTACACATTAGAATATTAGAATATGTACAATATTTTGTATATTAGAATGTAATACAAATCTTTAAAAAATGCAAATGGAAAACATTTAGTAACTTTTGATATTTTCTCCCTTCATTTAGAAAATATGTTAAAATTTCATTAAAATTATGTATTGAAATCCTCTATAATACATATTCAAGGTTTTACTTAAACATTTAAAAATTAACTTCAGAAATGAATTTCTGTGAAAGGATCTAATTATTCTGTTCAGCATAACTGCTATAATTCACAGGACAAGTATTTTAAAGATACATAATTTAATATTTTACTTATTACCAAAATAATGGCACAATTAATCATTATGACAAGACTATTATTAAAAACATTAAAATGTTAAAAGAGTCCTTCCCATATAATTTCTTAGACATAAGCATTTTTTTCATGTTTGTGACATTCTGTTGCCAGCAACACTCATTTTTCTTTTATTTTCCAAATAACCTTATAAATTTTAGTATAAATTTTCTACATGGTCATTTAAGAGAAAAAAATGCAAGTAAAAAGCACCTTGAAGCGTGAGTTGTTTGGACAGCTTTGGTGTAATATCAATTCCATTCTTCAACCAGCCAAGCTGAGGCTTTGGTATACCCTCTGCATGGCACCTAAGACTGGCAGTTACCCCAGGCTCTCTAGCCTGACTCTCTGGATACACCCGGATGACTGGAGGAACTAAAGGAAAAAATGAAAGAGAAAGTGAATTAGTGATTCATATTTTCTATTTAATTTTCCAAAAGAAACAAAAATTGCAATAAGATAAATAATAAATTATATATTTTAATGATGCTATACATTTCTACAGATTGTAGTTTCCACTGAAAGGTACCAGTGTTAACTGGATAACAACTATTCTGGGATTTTCTAGGGAAAATATAAGGTGAGCCTGGAATACCTTGTTTCAGAAATTAAAGAAGTCCTCAAAGAATGATGAGGCATACCAAAAGGATACAAAAACCAGTTAAAAGAGACTCCAATTTGCTAAATATGGGACAATTTGAGCACTGAAATAATTAGTAATTACAAGAGAGTATAAGGAATTAAATAAAACTATGAATTCAGTTATATAAATAAATGAATGAGTATAAAATGAAAGGAAAATAAAGTATTTTTATTATAGCCTGTTAGGAAATTAATAACTCCATTTACAATAGTATCAAAAAATAAAGTATTTAGGAATAAAGTTCACCAAAGAGATGCAAAACTTTCACACTAAATAATATGAAACTTTGTTGAAAGAATTTAAAGAAGACCGAAATAAATCCGAAGACACCTTGTATTCCTGGATTGAAAGAACTGATTGGTAACATGGTACAAATTGGCAAAGACTTTTGGTAAAGTGATCATAATCCTAAGTTGACAAAGACAAATAAAAGAAAAACGAAGGTACAGGGTAATTCTTATCAAAGTTCTAACTGCATTTTTTTTTTCAAGAAATTACATAACTTATCCTCAGATAAATGTGAAATTACAGGAGACCCCCAAGTGGTGAAAAAAAATCTTGAAAAAGTACAAAGCTGTGGGGCTCATACCTGCTGATTTCAAAATATACAATGAAACTACAGTAATCAAAGCAGTGCAATCCTAACACAAAGATGGAATAGACTTGAGAGTGTAGAAATAAACATACTTTGATGGTCAAGTTTTTTTTCAATCATTCTGGGACAACTGGAAAACCACATGCAAAAAAATAGACCTGAACTCCTACCTCATACCATAAAAAAAAAAAAATTGAATTCAAAATAAATCAAATCCTTAAATGTAGGAGCTAAAACAGTAAACTTTCAGAAGAAAACATTGAATAAATGTTTCTGATCTAGGAGTGGACAATGGTTTCTTCTAGATATGACCCAAAAGCACAAGCAAAAACAAAAACAAAATAAATGTATTAGATTTTGTAGTGCATCAAAGGACACTATTTTAAAAAAGTATAAATACAACTCACAAAATAGGAAAAGATATTTGAAAAGTCTGACAGTATCCAGAATATATAAAGAAATGTTACAAATCAGAACTAAAAAGCCAACAACTCAATTAAAATTTGGGACAAAAAAATTGAATAGTCATTTCTCCACTGAAGACATATAAATGGCTAATAAACACATGAAAAGATTCAAAAATTAAAAAAAAAAATCAAAAAGAGGGAAATGCAAATCCAAACCACTACATGTTACCACTTCATACCCTCTGGAATGGCTATTTAAACCAATAAACAAAAATCAGAAAATAACATGTTGTTGGTGGAGTATGTGGAGAAACTGGAACTCTTTCACATTGCTGGAGGGAATATAAAATGATGCAGCCACGCAATAAAAATGCACTCTACTGCATTTTTAAATACTAATGCATTATACAACATGAATATTGGAGGTATTATGCTAAGTGAGAGGAATCTGACACAAATGTTTATATTATATTAATTCATTTATAAAACATTCAGAATGGGCAAATCCATGGAGACAGAAAGCAGATTGGTTGTTGATAGGGACTGAGGAAAGAGAGGAATGGGAAATCACTGTTTAATGGACATGAAGTTTATTTGGGGGTGACAAAAATGTTCTAGGCTTAGATAGTGGTGATGGTTACACAACACTGTAAATATATTATAAGTTACTATATGGTTCATTTAGGCACAGTTATATGGCATGTGGATTTTATCTGAATAAAAAAGGAAAGGCAAAGAAGGCCAATGAAACACTCTAGACTGAAAGAAATGAGTTATAAGAAATGAATAAAATATGCAAATCAATATTGGGTCCTGGACTCAGAAAAATAAGCTATAAAGTGTATTACTAAGAGAATTGACAAAATTTAAATATGGTCCCTGTATTGGCCGGGTGCAGTGGCTCACGCCTGTAATCCCAGTACTTTGGGAGGCCGAGGCGGGTGGATCACCTGAGGTCAGGAGTTTAAGACCAGCCTGGACAACATGGTGAAACCCCGTCTCTACTAAAAATACAAAAAATTTAGTTGGTCATGGTGGCGCATGCCTATAATCCCAGCTACTTGGGAGGCTGAGGCAGGAGAATCACTTGAGCCCGGGAGGTGGAGGTTGCAGTGAGCCAAGATTGTGCCATTGAACTCCCGCCTCTAAAAAAATATATATATATACACACACACACACACATATATATTATATATATGTATATATATATAGTCCCTGTATTATATATTGAGACACTACTAATGTTACATTTCCTGATTTGATAATTGCATTTTGATTAGGTAAAATAATTTTCTTTATAGAAGTCACTCACTGAATTAACTAGTGATGAATACAATCTCAAACATTTTTGCAATCTTTTATATATATATAAAATCATTGATATTAAAATGAGATGTCTTAAATACAGCATTAGGCATAATTATAGAAACACTCAACAATTAAAAGTGAGATGTGGATTAATTGATAACTTTCTAGTAATGTTGAAAAAAATGATAATCATTGATTCTGATTATCTTCCTGACTAGGATTTAAAATCCTGGAAAAGTTTATGGAAAGCGTTTTCAGAAACCATAAGTAACTTAGGGACAAAATGAGGAATGGCAGAATGAGTACAGAAGAAACTGTAAGGCTCATGGAAGTGAGCTACAGCTGTTTCTCCCTCAAGAGTAGTTCCCAAAGCAGGTGAAGATTCTGAAGTCAGAGTTGATTACTAATCAAGGGTATTTTATTTCTGTCTTTTTCTCCCATGTATACACACATATGCATGTGTGTGCACATGTAATTTAAAAAATAATAAGACATCTTGAGAGGTTTTGTATTTTCTTCTTTTAGACATTAATTAATTCGTTGTGTATTTCTTTAAGATCTGGCCCTGTTGCTACATTGAATCAAATGTAGTGATTTATCTCTTCTACCTTACCAGACCCCAAAATTTCTGGGAAGCCAGGATTATGTATTTATTTATGGTTTACAAATACATGCCAATATCAGGGAATCAGCTGATTCTGGTATGCAGTCTCAACTACAGTAAATGGGCTTAGTATTGTGGTCCCACAATAATTGTGGCTGGAGATCCTGGCATAGTAACAGTTTCTCTGTACTAGGTCACTAGTTGCATTGCATTTAATTGGCCACAAAATGTCCAAAGATTCATTGAAAGATCTCTGGTACCTCCCAGTGCCTGACAGTCATAGATGGAATACCACTCTTAAAGAACCTATTATCTTTATAATTAAAATAATTTTGAAAATGGTTTATGAAATCAAGTTTGCTGAATGCAACAAAATATCTCAAGGCTTGCCTCAAGAAAATACAAACTTAACCGGTAAAAATAAAAACAACAGTCAAGTTTTAAAAAGCCACCAAATTCTAGTAACTGGAGTTATTACTCATCTATGCTTCCTGTGTTTAAAGAGTTGATAGCTAAACATAAAATGTTAGGAAGTTATACAACATAATATTGTAATTAAAATAAATCAACTAGAAATGCTATAATATTTTTAAATGACAAAACAGAAATTATAAACTGAATGTTTGCATTTAACTCCAGATTAGATACAGCTGAAGAAGAAAGGCGCTAATAGAAAGTTAAGTCAGAAAAAAATCATATCCACAATAAATTAGCACAGAGGTACAAAACACAGAAAATACAGATGAGAGAGTAAGTGAATACAGAATAGATTAAGAATACCTTACTGGAGTAAAAGAAGAGAGCAGTATTTGAAGAGGTAACCATTGGGATATTCTCAGTTCTGTGTAAGACATCAAACCAGTGATTCCAAAAGCCTAAAGATGATGGACTTTCTTAAAAAAGGCGATATATAGACATTACAGTAAAACTATAGAATGCCAAAGAAAAAAAGACAAATCATAAAAAGCAACCCCAAGAAACAAAATGGCATACCAAGGAAGTCAGACTGATAGCTAAATTCTTACAGAAATGGTAAAAACTAAAGAGAACAAATTATAGACAGCTTTATGCCAACACATAACTTTAAATAAAATGAACAGATTTCTGGAAACGCAAGCATCTAGCAGAACCTACACAAAAGTAGTACAAAATCTAAAAGTCTTATAACATTTAAATTCATTTAATTTATTTAAAACTTTTAATCAAAGAAAACTTTAGAACTTTCCCAAAATAAAGTAAAAATAACACCAATCTTATACAAACTCTTTTAGAGCATAAAACGAGGCTAGAGGCATCTCTTTGGTAGTGTTAAAATCTCTATCAGTTGTTGACACTCCTGTCTTCAAAAGATAAAGGCTAATTGTTCTCACGTTACACATGGGACCTATGGGCTGGATTTAATGATGTACTGTTAATGAACAGAGCTGTGGTAAAGTAATGGTGCATAACATCCAGGATTAGGTCATAAAAGGTATTGCAATATTTTCATTGTTCTCTTGCTCTTGTGGAATTCAACTGCCACGTCATAAGATACTGAATCAGTCTTATGGGGATGCTTATATACCAAGGGGCAGAGAGAGGCCCCATGACAACAGCCAGCAAAAAACTAAGGCCTCCTGCCAATAGCCATGTGAGTGAGTAATCTTGGAAGTAGACATGCCAGCCCCAATCAAGCTTTCAGATGACTACAGCTCTGACCAACATGTTGATTGAAATCTCAGAAAAGACCTTGTGCCAGGATCACCTAGCTAAGCTGTTCTCAAATTATTTGGTTATTTAAATAAATTTTTTAATTATTTAAATCATTTCCCTGTTTACTACTGCACATCTCGATTTTCCTATTATCTCTAAGAGCATAAATGTTTATTGTTTTAAGCCACTAATATTTTAGCTAATTTATTATGCAGCATAGAAAACTAATAAAATCCCTAGCTTTTTAATGAAGTCAACATAAACTTGATATTGAAATGTGACAAGGCATTCGAAGAAAGAATAATTAGTGGTCAACGTCACTCACGAAAATAGATGAAAAATTCCCGCACAAAATATTATCAAACAAAATTTATCAGAATACTAAAATGGTAATATACCATAATATATTGAGTTAATTATAGACATTCAAAAAATCACTGAATTTAATTCACCATGTTAACAGTTTAAAGAAGTAAAATTGTGTGATATTTTCCATAATTGCAGAAAACTCATTTACTTTTAGAAAACAAAAAAAGTAAGTATTTTCTTTATTATGATAAGGGTTATCTTAAGCACTTGTAGATGGCATAGAGTAAATTAAAATACAAAAGATTCTTTAGATGAATTGTGATAATAAGGGAATTTGGTCAGTTTGCATGATACAAGTTCGCATATTTGTAAATATCAGTAATAAAATATTTCAAATACTTTAAGTTTAATAAAGGAACAAATATATTAACTATCTATAAATATATTTAACACATGGTGCTCAAACCCTTTGTAAAACATTCTGAAACATTATTTAAAATGTGATTGATAAAAATGAAATAAGACTAAAATCAATGGAATAATAAACCATGTTTATGGTACCTTTAGTTATTATTGCCTCTAGTTACCATTATATTAATTTCAGCCATCAAATCTTTTTTCATTTGCATTCCCCTTCTACAAAATTGGTAAAACTCATCTTTGTAGAAACAATCCAAATACAGTACCACTTACCAAAATGCTCATTTTGTTCATTTAATTAGTCATAATTAACTTAATATCTGTGATAAACTGTAAACTGTTAGGTTGACACAGATGGACAACATATGTCTCATACTCTCAAAGTATGTGCTGTTCAATAATGAAAACCAGGAAAAAATAATTGTAACAGAACACTTTATGTCCTGTAATAGAGTTGAAAGAGGTGTGGTAGTTACAGAAAAACCGGAGTTATCAACACAAAATGCTTTAAAGGAAAATGAGCTGAATTTTGAAGTGTTTAGGGGAGTATGACATGCAGTGTAGTGAATATGGTTGTGGGAGAGACATTTTCAGCATATGCACCATGCTGAATCTTTTATATTTTTCCAATGAGTGTATGCCTCTTGAACTTGAGTTATGTCATAGGTAGTTAGATATACATCACATGCAATTGTATGGACAGTCAATTATCCAGTTTACCACCAAAAATGCTGTGAGAGAAATCCTGCTTTCATTCAGTAAATCTACATGTATCAATTACCTACAAGTGCCAGGCATTCCAAGAACATTATAATTGTCATTATAATGTACTAAACTCTGTAGGAAATGATTCAGGAATTATGTAATGATGGACTATTAATTGTATACTTTTCAGATGATCATGCTATGTAAATTTTTGAGGTTAGATAAGAATTTGAATACACTTGAACAAATGGTTTAGACATTTTAATTCCAATATCAAAAGCATACTGTCCTTTCCAAGAAAATTAACAAGCTATCTTTATTATAAATATTAAATCTATTCACACTGAAAGCAAATAGTTCTGGACAGCTGAATTTTTTTAATTGTAGAGAGTGCTACCTTTCCATACTTAATATTGAGAATGCATATCATTTTTATGAAAGTGCTCCACAAGTGAATTCTAGACCTCAGATTTGGAAAATTCCCTGCTAATGAAAATATGTTTATTTGTTGTCATTTAAAGACATTTTGACTGAGACAAATGATTTTGAGTCTTTATTCTGCTATTTAATAGTTATGTGATCTTGAGGTCATTTTCAAACATTTTTGAGTCTTTGTTTTCTTATATGTAAAATAAATATTGTACCATATTTTAAGGTTTTGAAAATCAAACAGAATTGTAAAAATAAAGAGTTGTATATTGCAAAGCAATATATATTGTCAAACAATAAATATCATCCAGCAATATAGGATATTATATATATGATTAATAATAGGCTCTTTGAGAGAAGAGGTTTTGCCTTATTTAATTATTAAATTCCCTGATGTAGCTGAGTGACTGGTGTAATGAAGATCATGAAGAAAAGTTCCACAGGATGTATGTTACAGGCTTATCACACTGATTCCTTTCTCACATTTACAATTTAGCATTTGCTATTTAGAATGGCCATGAGAGTATATGTAACACACAGTGTCCTTAATAAGACTATGACTTGGTAAATAAAGGAGAGGACTCTAGTTCTCTGTCAAAGAAGTTTCTGCAGGAGATATCAAAAGACAAGAACAGGACATAAAAGTTTTGTTCACCTGGACCATTTGCTCTCTGGTTAATGCATGTATTTTAAACTATCTGATATGCTTTTCTTTCAGCCATCAGAATGACAATAAAAAACCAGAAGGTCCAAAAACAATCTGAGATTCTATTTGGTGATTCAAATATAGTGCAAAGTTAATTTCATCACTCTTATTTTTTATTGTCTGGAGGATCCATTGTATATACAAATTTAATTGACTATTGAATAAGTGCCAATCTTCCAGATTTACTGAAACTATAAAAGTAATGCAAACCAAGACTAGTTAAAGCCACCACATCAGTACTACAGCCGATCACCCCACTGGCCTCTTAGTTCCCTTTCCCAGCTATACTCTGGAAATATTAAACTAGATTCATGTTAACTACACAGAGAAAAATGAGGCAGGGGAAGGTGTCTTCAGAAAGGCCCCAATAACCCTTAGTGTCCATAGTTGGGTCTGTATCCTGTACATCGCCTTTAATATTTTTAGAAGCAGAAAAATAATAAACTTTCAAAGCTCTAAGTACAACAAGAAATCTGCTGCACCCTTCCTGCCATTCCTCATTCAAAAGTGTTAAAACATACACAAGCTTGCACAGTGACAAGGGGTAAAACCAAGTTCTGATTTTATTCTTTTCCTTGAGGACTACTTAAATGATTTTTTTTTTTAAATACTAAATATACTTTCAAAAATGATTCTCCTAGTATTTCTGTGCCTGCTTTCCTGGTGACATAAAGCACATGTTTAGGCTCTCCTGATGTATCTAGAGCAGAGTAGTTATTGCAGTATTTTATTTTATTGAAGGTTAAAACAAATAACTTGTTAAAGAGATATGTTAGCGTACTTATGGCACTGTAAGGGGTGGAGTAAAATAACTCTTTAAAATATTTAGACTAATCTGACTAATCTCTAATCTTTTAATAACTAGAGTTAGGAGATGAGCTTTTTAAAAAAGACATACAGGGAATCAGAATAGATATTAATAACAACTCTCAATAAATATTTAATAAGATAAAGTTTGTCTCGCCACAGGATTTGTAAGGATCAATTCTTGTTGCAACAGTCTTTGGAGTAGCAAAAAATTGAAACAGCCTAAATCTGAGAATTAGTTTGGAAGGAAGCACATAAATCACCTCAATAAGAGCAACAGATGACACATTATTCATACTGGAAAATATACATATTACGTGGGCCACTTATATTGGCACTGACACTCCCCAAAGGAAACCTTTTTAGATAAGATGTTCAACTTCCTCTACATTCCAAGCTGCTTCTACTTTATTGATGTACTTATGAAGAGACAGAAAGAAAACTAGTGAATAATAATTTTTGTCACATGAAACGTTAATTCTCATATAGATTATATATATAAAAAATAATACTTTTACGTAATTGACATGTGTCTCACTTAGTTTATTGGTGTTAAGTGATTTTCTGAAAAGTGTCTCTTAACTCACATAGAATTGAAAGATAAATGATGGGCATAACAACTATTTAACTTCAGTGACAAGCTACACATTTAGAAGTAGCTTCCTTTTCCCAGGATACATATTATGAAATATAAATGAGGATTGATGGCAGCCTGAATTAAAAAGTCAATAATCCTCCAGAGAACATTTTAAACCATTTGTTACAGTCATTTTTAGTTAGGAAGTGCACTCTATAAACTTGTCTTTGTCTTTCTATTGGCAATGCATGAAAAAAAAGAAACGATAAAGACTACCAAATTGTTGTCACATTGAATTTAGGATCCAATTTGCATGGACTACCAAGAAAAGTTTTAAATAGGCTCCTAATATTTTATGCAAAAGGTGATACTTAAAGATAAGTTTCTATATACTCAATAATTCCAAATGATATTTGATGTCTTGCTAATACAGCTCAGGAAATGCCTTCAACTTAAATAGTTTAAACTAATTGGGTTACTTTATATAATAATATCCAATACAATCATATAATATAAATATCAAATAATACATTATGTATATATTAATACAGAAACATTATAAAAGTTGACATTACATATTATAATTTATTCTACAAAATGTAATCAAGTAAACTTCCATTACCTAAAATGGAAGGAGATACAAAAGGATGTAAATGTATATATTTTATTCAAAATTAGGTAAAGTATAAAATTTGATTTGTTTATTTTGAGTTTTAAGATAATAATATATAGCTATTCACTGAGCAACTCCTGAGCACAGTACATTGTGCTGGTAACTCTCTCCATCACTCACTTGCTCTCTTTTCTATATTACACATCCAATGAGTGATAGGTTCAAGTTGAAATTAGCCAAGTGGAGCATTGAAAAAAAAATACATTCTTAGCACAAATTGTCTCAGATGGTCCTAATAGTATAATAAATGTCTTTATGAAAGTATCTACTGGAATTTGACTACTTGGCATCCACATTCATTAAATTATGAATTAGATTGTTAGCTCTAATACATAAGGCACATCAGAGATCCTGGAAAAAATCGTATTTTAAAAGTAAAGGTCAAATAATAAATTAGTGCATTTATAGTATTTCAGAGCAGTATTAACAATGCATCTCAAATATATGTAACTTTTCAAGGAAACTGAACTATTGCTCAGTTTTAAAATGACATCACCATTTAAATAAATTAAACAAATCTAATAAAATTGTATTTAGTTCATCTGATGGTTCTTAGCGCATCAAATGTAAATAATCAGACACTATATACAGATGACCAATTGCTCTAATAATACATAAGACTAGTACATTTTAACTTTACACAAATTTAGAAATGAAAGTGAGGTTCTGATACTTAAAAAAAAAATAGAAATGGAAAATGGAGGAAACTAAATAAAATAAAATATATTTACATTTACACAGGTTTTTCTTTTTGGAAACTTTGATGTTTACATGGAATCTTTGTAAATATTTATCATCCGAAAACCATTATGTGTTTTATGACGATAGTAGGGAAAAAAAGGAAAGGTAGATAGATATACATTTCTCAAAGGCCCATAGCAACTTAACTGCATTAGACTAAACCAGTACTTCTATCTACATTAGGAAGGATCTAATAGAATTCATTTAATGTAATGATGCTTCTGATCCAGTATTAGGAAGATTCTAATGTGGAAAAAAAAAATCTCTGTAAAGCTAAGTCTTACTTTTTTCTCATTCTTCATACTTTCATACACTGATCTTTCTTTAGAAGTTTCTGCATTATTGCTGGAGAGTATGGAGACAGCATAACCTGGCTGTTTTGGATGCCTGAATTTAGTCAAGAGATAGAGATCACTGACCCAATACAGTGACTTCATTCTAACTGAAAACAAAAATGAATTTAAGGTGAATCGTCAGGTCACTGGTAAGTAAACAACTAAGCACTGACTATTTTTTCCTTTTTCTTGGTGCTATTATCTTGTATTCTTTTGAAGAATTCTATCACGACTCTTCCACAAATTATTCACACAGCTGCAACTGTTAGAAAAGGTTCTAAGAAAGCTTGAGGGTAAGAATATAAATGTCTCTGAAGCAGTCCTGACTCACAGCAGCAGCTGGATGGTTCTGTTTGCATCATGACTTCCTTTGCCATTAAAGCAACTTTCCTATGAAAAATTACAGACTCGGTTTAATAAATATTTTAAATGCTACTGAGCTTGTCCAATGCCTTTTGTCTCTGACATTATTAAAGCCATCAATTTCTCTTTAACTTTGTCCCAAAGCAGTCTTTTAATATTCATGATTTTCACACTACCTCTCCTCAATATTACAAAACTCTCTGATCACATTATTGCAGTCTTCATGAAAGTGTAGAAGTTGCAACAAATGTTGGAGACAAAATATAAATTAAGAGCAACATTCTTAGGATCATAAACTTCAGTGAGTTGTTTTATCGGGTCCTCCTATTTATCCTATGACATTGTAAGAAATTACAACACTCTAACCCAGTTTAAAAGAGATAGTTCACCATAGTTTAATTAACTTAGTTGGAGTCTACTAATCTTTAAAGTTAGTGGCCTTTTTAATCCTCAATTTTAAAGTCTCAGAAGTCACCATTTTAAGAAATTCTCTCTGAAACACAAAGGCAAATATAACAAAAGTATTTAAGATGATAATACATAAGATGCTGTTTCTCTAAATCTAAAGAAAAGAAAGAATAAATAAGAAAAAAAAAAAACATAGCCTGGCACATGCTGGATGCTGGTTTCTTTTTGACAGATTTTATTTAATTTTATTTAATGTATATCTAATTTAGAGGTCAGGAATTCTCAAAGTGATTATTTGAGGCAGGAGTTGTGTAGCTGATATATTACAGTAACCTCCTCCTAAGCAGAAAATTTGAATGCATCCCTAACACTTTCTGCTATGCTGTAAGGGATAAAATATCCCATTTCTGAGTCCTGATTTCTCCATTTATAAAATGTGAAACTCTTCCGAGTATTAAATGGATTAAAGGAAATACTCTCTGGCAAATTCCCAGCCCATTGCT
>NW_016803282.1:479226-483461 GCF_001698545.2 Rhinopithecus bieti | reverse complement strand
AAAAAAAAAAAAAAAAAAAAAAAAAAAAAAACCCTAAGATTTAGTGGGTTATATTATCCATATTTATACAAACTTAGTTAATTTGTAATTCTCTGTAAGAGATTATATATTCTTTTTACCCTGGATTAAGTTCATTTTATCAAAATGAAGTAATTTCTTTAGAAACTGCCTAATTTGTCTTAGAACAATTTCTATATAAACTGATCAACTGAGAGTTATAAATATAATTTCTTAATTTCAGAATGAGCTTCATAGTGGGAATTGTACATGAAATCTACTTGTACTTGGAAGTTGTCATGTAATACCGAACTATAAAATGAATTTAATAAAGTCAGGTGTATTAATAGTTTTTGAGAAAGCACTCTCAAATAAAGCAATAGTTCCCTTGTTTGAGTATCATCACTTCATACTTTAACCAACAACAACTTTCAAAAGAAATCTTTAAATTACAAAACTACAAATAAAAGAGCAGCCTTAAAAATATGTATAAATTATAATAAGCCTAAAAGTTGCTAAACAAAGATAAAATATTTCTGCACCTTATTTACATAATTTATTATGTAATTTTTTCTCATTTTTTATTATTAAGTATGCTATAACTTTTAATCTTAAGTCTTCAAATCTATAAAAAATTTCATGACAAGCATACTAAACTGGCTAACCCTAAATGGAGGAGAGTTGTGCTGTTATTTTACACTTAGTAAAATTTAAAATGTTTAGAATATTCCTAAATTGACAGACATTACCATAGTTTTCCCTAATCAAAACCTAGTATTTTTTATCATTTTATAGAGGCATGAAGCAAAGATCATCTTTGCCTCATCTAAAATCATGGGTCACATGAAACCAGACCAATCAAGGCTGGAGGTCCAAACTCAGAAAGCTTAGAACGTTTAGCCTTAGAAAGTTCAGTCATGTACACCTGGAAACTTCCTGAGCTTTCTGAGTCTGAAAAAACTATCATAAAGCCAGTATAATAACAGTAATCTAAGGACAGTTGGAAAAAAAAAAGACAAATCATGCTTGTAGAGAAGTCATTAAAATGATGCTGAAAAGTGAAATTATTCAGGTGGGTTATCACTTTTTTCTTTTTCTATGTCTATGTTATTAATTTCTCAAGGCATCTCATATTTGTTACAAATACATAATGTAGAGTACATAAAATATTGTCTTCCTTCACCATAGATTTGGAAATAACCAGGTTTAATCCTTTAATATGCAAATATATTTATATTTGCTAAAGTTTTACTTATTCTAACTCATTGTAAAGAATAAAGAAAATATTTTCTATAGTAAATAACTCATGAAGAACATATAAGTCAAAACTAGTATGTACCCAATGAATAGAATAAAACTTCATAGGCAAAATATAAAAGCTGAAGGATTTCTGATTGAAACTGTAACAATGGTGAGGATTTAATACATGCTTTAAAAAGAATTTAACAAATGAACTAATTAAGAATTAAGCAAGAATAAAGAAGATCTTAGTCAGTGTGTTTGAGATATACTATAGATGGACAGATGTCTGGATGGCTATTATACTGGTGATCTCATGTTATTCATTTTAAAATTCATATTTGGTTCCAGTAAGATTGGGGTTTTGTTCAATTTCATAATAGTTGGTTCTGAAAAGTATCTGAAAAAATTCAGCTACCATTCTTAAAAATTCTAAATTACATATAAAGGGAATCAAGCTATATTTTATAATGAATGCTTAGTTTTAAAATACTAAACAATAAGATAAAAGACATTTAAAGAAAAAAAAACATAAAAAAGTGGGCAAATGAACCAAACAGACACTTTTTAAAAGAAGACATTCGTGTGGTCAACAATCACATGAAAAAAAGCTCAGCATCACTGATGATTAGACAAATGCAAGTCAAAACCACAATGAGATACCATCTCACACCAGTCAGACTGGCTACTATTAAAAAGTCAAAAAACAACAGATGCTGACGAGGTTGTGGAGAAAAAGGAATGCTTATACACCATTGTTGGGAGTGTAAATTTGTTCAGCCATTGTGGAAGACCCTGGGTGATTCCTCAAACACCTAAAAATAGAAATACCATTTGACACAGCAATCCAATTATTGGGTATATACCCAAATGTATATAAATCATTCTATTATAAAGACACATGAATGTATATATTCATTGCAGTACTATTCACAATAGTGTAGGCATGGAATCAACCTAAATGCCCATCAATGATAGACTGGATAAAGAAAATGTGGTACATATACACCACAGAATACTATAAAGCCATAAAAAGAATGAGATTATGTCCTTTGCAGGAACATGGATGGAGCTGAAGGCCATTATCCTTAACAAACTAGCACAGGTACAGAAATCCAAGTACCATATGTTCTCACTTATAAGTAGGAGCTAAATGATAAAACAAATGGACACATAGAGTGAAACAACACACACTGGGACCTTTTGATGGGTGGAGGGGAGGAGAGAGAAGGTCAGGAAAAATAATTAATGGGTACTAGGCTTAATACCTGGGTGAGGAAATAATCTCTACAACAAACCTTCATGACACACGTTTACCTATGTAACCAACCTGCACTTCTACCCCTGAACTTAAAATAAAAGCTTAAAAAAGAATTTTTTTTAACATCAAAACAAGATGAAACAGGGTTATGACCTACCACCAATTTTCACTATTATTCAAAATTGCTTTGAAGTTTAAAAATATAAGTATTGCATAATAGACAGCTTTGCAAGAGTTTATTTGCAGATGACATGATGGCTTACCTCTGAAACCCAGAAGACCAAAATCTAAAAGATTTTTAACCAAAAGCAAATTAGGGTTCACAGACTTTATTATCTATCAGTATATATAAAACATACATTTTCCATTGAAAGCAAAATAAAAGTTCAAGAAAAAAATAGCAAGAAAGATCCAGATTCCAATTTTTAAAAACTATAGTTATATTAAAGGTTTTAGAAAATAAAATAAGTGATCAACTGGTGTTTTTTTTATTGACATATGTCTTAATTTAAAATAATTGCACACTTTTTTAAATGATAAGTTTAATGCAATTTTAACCAAAATAGGGTCTATCTTTCCTTCCTTTTCCCTTTGTTTCTTTATTTTCCATTTCCCCTTCCTCCCTACTTCTCTCTTCTTCCCTTTTTCCTCTCTGCTTGCCCACATTTTCTTCTGAAAAAAGAATAAATGTGGGAAAAGTACTTTAAAAAACTGATAGAACGAATAGTTGGTGGGCATTTGTTAATGTAAAGAATTCAGACTTATTTTAAAGCGATGTTAACCAAAATACATGAAACAGATCCATGGAATTAATAGAATTGATACCAGAAATGGATGCAATTTGTATACTTGTAAAATTATTTCATAAACAAACATGTAATAATTGTATATAACACAGAAAATAAAAATAAACATAAGATATATAATAAAATAGTACAATGATTATTAAAATATTACATATAATGTGTGATGAAAAGAGAATATCAAACTATGGAGAATGTATCATTTTATTCTTGGGTAGTATGTAGGAAATAGTTGGCCATTTTCCTTAGCAAACTAATGCAGAAACAGAAAACTAAATACATGTTCTCACGTATAAGTGGGAGCTAATGATAAGAATACATGGACACGCAGAGGGGAACAACAGGCTATAGGGCTTATTGGACAGTGAGGGTGGGAGGAAAACGAAAATCAGGAAAAATAATTGGTAATAGGCTCAATACCTGGTTGAAAATAATCTGTACAACAGACCCCCATGACACAAGTTTACCTGCATAACAAACCTGCACATGCACCACTGAGCTCAAAATAAAATTTCAAAAATATCATCAAAATTTTATTTTAATAAAATAAAAGTTAAAAAAAAAAAAAAAAAAGAGAGAGAGAGAGAAATAGGCCAGGTACGGTGGCTCACACCTGTAATCCCAGCACTTTGGGAGGCTGAGGAGGGCGGATCACTTGAGGTCAGGAGTTGGACACCAGCCTGGCTAACATGGTGACACCCTATGTCTACTAAAAATACAAAAACTAGTTGGGCATGGTGTTGCGGGCCTGTAACCCCAGTTACTCAGGAGGCTGAGGCAGGAGAATCGCTTGAACCTGGGAGGCAGAGGTTGCAGTAAGCTGAGATCATGCCACTGCACTCTAGCCTGAGTGACAAGAGTTAAGACTCCATCTCAAAAAAAAAAAAAAAAAAAAAAAAAAAAAAAAAAAAAAAAAAAAGGAAAAAAAAATAAAA
>NW_016803282.1:457452-476820 GCF_001698545.2 Rhinopithecus bieti | reverse complement strand
TGAAAAAATGCTCATCATCACTGGCCATCAGAGAAATGCAAATCAAAACCACAATGAGATACCATCTCATACCAGTTAGAATGGCAATCATTAAAAAGTCAGGAAACAACAGGTGCTGGAGAGGATGTGGAGAAATAGGAACACTTTTACACTGTTGGTGGGACCACAAACTAGTTCAACCATTGTGGAAGACAGTGTGGCAATTCCTCAAGGATCCAGAACTAGAAATACCATTTGATCCAGCCATCCCATTACTGGGTATATACCCAAAGGATTATAAATCATGCTGCTATAAAGACACATGTATGTTTATTGTGGTACTATTCACAATAGCGAAGAATTGGAACCAACCCAAATGTCCATCAATGATAGACTGGATTAAGAAAATGTGGCACATACACACCATGGAATACTATGCAGCCATAAAAAAGGATGAGTTCACGTCCTTTGTAGGGACATGGATGCAGCTGGAAACCATCATTCTCAGCAAACTATCACAAGAACAGAAAACCAAACACCGCATGTTCTCACTCATAGTTGGGAATTGAATGAGAACACTTGGACACAGGAAGGGGAACATCACACAATGGGGCCTATTGTGGGGAGAGGGGAGGGGGGAGGGATGGCATTAGGAGATATACCTAATGTAAATGATGAGCTAAGGGGTGCAGCACACCAACATGGCACATGTATACATATGTAACAAACCTACAAGTTGTGCACATGTACCCTAGAACTTAAAGTATTAAAAAAAAGAAAAAAAAAGGACTCAGACTGACAACAAAGCACTATCCATTAAAGAAAAAAACATGATGAACAGACTTCACCAAAATTAAAAACTTCTGCCTTGGAAAAAACCCTATGAAGTGGATCAAAAGACATGCTACAGAGTGGGAGAAATTATTTGTAAATCATGTACAACAAAAGAGTAGTATCTAGAATATATAAATAACTCCCAAAACTCACAGAAACAAACAAACAAACAAACAAACAAACAAACAAAACCAAGTAATCCAACTGGAAAATGCCCAAAAGTGATGAAGGGGCATTTTACCCTAGAAGATATACAAATGGCAAATAATTTGTACATGAAAAGATGTTCAGTTTCATTAGCTATTAGACAAATGTAAAATATATGACAATAACATATCACCACACACCTATGAGAATGACTAAAATAAAACAGAGATGATGCCAAATACTGGCAAGGATGTAGAGAAACCGAATTACTCATACATTACTAGCATAATGTGAAATAATCCAGGTATTTTGTCAATTTCTAAAGAAAAAAAGAAAAGCAACTACCATACCACTTGGCAATTAAACTCCTGATCATTTGTCCCAGAGAAATGAAAATCTGTGTTCACACAAAAGCTTGTACAAAGTTTTTTGGGGGGCAGCTTTATTTATAAAAGACAACTAGAATAAACCCATATGTTCCTCTGTAAATAAATGGTTAAACAAACTCTTTTACATACATACCATATAACACTACACAGCAATAAAAGCTATGAACTGTGGATATTTGCAACAATACATATGGATATTCAGATAATTATGCTGAGTGAAAAACGTTTTATAAAACAATCCCAGAAGGATATACAGTGTATTATTCCATTTATGTAATATTCTTGAAATAATAAACGATAGAAAGGAAGAACAGATTAGTGGTTGTCAGCAGTGAATGAGTGGGTGGGAGTAGGAGAGAGCTCAGTGTGGCTCCAGAAGGGTGTCATTAGGGCCTTTGTGGTGATGAAACTCTTCTGCAACTTGACTGTATCAATGTCAATATGTTGGTCTAACGTGCTACAGTTTTATCTTTCTGCATTGTTACTTAAAACTGCGTAAGAATTTACAGTTATCTCAAAATTAAAATGTAATGAAATATTTTTGATCTACTTTAAAGAAACATGATTTATATCAGTAGTAAAGAGAAGTCCACCCTGAGTAGCTCAAAGAAAAATGCCACTCCACTGGAACTCTCAAAATGCTACTCTAACTTTCTCACTCAATCCTCTGTTCCTGGTCCCTAGACACTCTCTGCATCCACACCGTTCCAGTTCCCTCTGATTATACTTAATACAGTTCACTGCTTTTCCCCACTACTAGTGGAAAAGTGGCTGCTGGCACCAACAATTCATAGATATCATCTCTCAATATGCCACCTTCTAGTTAAAAATAGCATGCTTCCTATAAGTTCATTTGAAAGCAATGAAGTTGCTATTCATGTAGCCCAACTAGAAAACTCGTAGCCCTCTGAGACTTTTCACTCTAACTCATTAGTAACTCTCACAACCAACTCCAATCCAGTTATTTATGGCAACATATTTATTCTCAATTTTATCTCTATTTTCACATTTTCTTTCTTCGGTTTAGGGCTTCACTATTTCTAGCCTTTGTGCAAAACCTGTAAACTGCTCTTCTTCTCAACAGCCCTGCACAAATCTATTCTTCATACTGCTGACAAAATTATTTTAAAATTGAAAGTGTGATGTTGCAACTAATCTAACTAAAATCTGTTACTAAATTCCCCATTTTTCAGATTAATATCCAAACTACTCAACTTAAACTATCCTTCATTACCTGGTCTGCATTAGCCTCTCAAGATTTATATATGGTGATTCCCTTCATAAAAACCTGCATTGATGTTTCTAGTCTATATCCTCTCCTTTTTTCTCTTCCTACTTAGACTTCTTTTTCTAATAACTGTTAAGTTTCTGATGACTCCTAAAATAACTCCTGTTTCCTTCTATATCCTTCCATCCTCCTCCCTGTTCTTTCTTCTCCTTTGCTTTCTCCTATTCTCTCTCTTTCCTTTTCTTCTGTTTTTCCCTACTTTTCTTCACTGTCCTTTATCTCTTTATTCATCCTCTACTCTTTCCACTTTTTAAATGTATGTTTTAGTTTTAAAATTTTCACTTCTAATTTCATTATTTTTGAACAGACATGCATTCACATGGTTGAAAAGCTAAAACATACAAAAAGTACACTGTGAAAAGTTTCCCTCTCATCTCTATCTTCTTGTTTTCTACTTCTCTCTCTTCCTGGAAGCAACTTAACAACTGTTAATGGTTTCTCATGCATTTTGAAGGAGATTTTATTTATAAACTGATATCTACAATTATGAATAATAAATATATAATATGCATGTATAATGTAGTCATGCCTTACTTAATGCAGGTGATACATTCTGAGAAATGTATTGTTAGGTGATGTCGTCATCATGGGAAGTTCATACTGTACTTACACAAACCTAGATGCTATAGCCTATTACACACCTAAGCTATACAGTAGAGCCTATTGCTCCCAGGCTACAAATCTGTACAGTATCTTATTGTACTCAATACTGTAAGCTAAGCTTGTCCAACCCGCAGCCCCCAGGCCACATGCAACCCAAGACAGCTTTCAATGCAGCCCAACACAAATTTGTAAACTTTCTTAAAACATTATGAAATTATTTTTGTGATTTTTTTTCTTTTAGCTCATCAGTCATCGTTAGTGTTAGTGTAGTTCATATGTGGCCCAAGATGATGATTCTTCCATTGTGGCCCAGGGAAGCCAAAAGATTGGACACCCCTGCTGTAGGCAATTGTAACATGATGGTATTTATATATCTAAACGTACAAAACATGTAGTAAAAGTAAGATATACTGTAAAAGATGGTACCCTGTTACTGCTTTTAAGTATACAGTGGAGTGGTATTAAACACATTCATAATGTGCAACCATCACTATCACCCATCTCCATAACTCTTGCTATTGAAATTCCGTAACTACTACACAATAACTACTTTTTGCCTCTATGATTTTAGACTCCTGAAAGTACCTCATATACATAGAATTATACAATATTTATCTTTTGTAGTTGGCTTATTTCACTTAGCATAATGTCCTCAAGGTTCATACATGTTGTAGTATATTGCATAATGGTCTTCCTTTTTAAGTCTGAGTGATGTAACAACAGCATGAGCCCAAGATTAGCAGCAATATGTGTGGGCTACATGGTCACATGGTGGCTGTGCCCCAGCATTCGAAAGTGGCTTTTGATTTCTTTCTGCCCTCCAAACCGTGAACAATATTAAATATGACTCCCCCTAACTGGAAACATATTTTCTGGACATACCACATTTTACTTCCCCATTTATCTATCAACAAACACTTGAGTTGCTTCCATATTTTAGCTATTGTAAATAATACTGTTATGAACATGGGTGTAAAAATAATACTTTGAGACCTTATTTTGAATACTTCTGACTATATATCCAAAAGTGGAATTGCTTTATCATATGGCAATTCTATTGCTAATTTTTGTAGAAATAAATGTACTGTTTTCTACAGAAGCGTTAACATTTTACATTCCTACTTATGGTGAATAAGGGTTCCAAATTCCCCACATTCTGACTATTTGCTATTTTTCTGGGCTTTGTTTGTTTGTTTCATAGTGGTCATTGTAACAGACGTGAGGTATTGTACTGTGATTTTGATTTGCATTTCCCTAATCATTAGTGATGATGAAAATCTTTTCATGTGATTATTGGCCATTTCTCTATCTTCTTTGTAAAAATATCTATTCAAGTAGCATTTTGGCATCAGGTTGTTTACTTGCTTTGGTGGTGGAGTTTTAGGGGTTCTGTCTACATTCTGGATATTAATCTCTTAACAGAAAAATGATTTGCAAATATTTTCTCCCATTCTGTGGGTCTTCTCTTTACTCTATTAGTAACATCTTTTGATGCACAAAATTTGTATATTTTCATACAGTCCAATTAGCCTAGTTTTTATTTTTGTGCTTGTGCCTTTGGTGTCATATCTAAGAAATGATTAGCAATTTTGATACCATGAAGTTTGTCCCCTTTTTTTTTTTTTTTTTTTCCCTAAAAGTTGTAGTGTTTTAGGTCTTACATTTAGGCCTCTGATTCATTTTGAGTTAATTTTTAATGGTGTTAGAAAATGGTCCAATTTCATTATTTTGCATATGGCTATCCAGAGTCCCCAGGATATTTTGTTGAAAATACTGTTTTTCCGCCATTGAATGGTCCTGGCACCCTTGTCAAATATCATTTAAGTATATATTCAAGGGTTCATTTCTGAACACTCTAATCTATTTCATGGGAGTATACGTCTATCCTTATGCCAGTATCATACTGTTCTGACTATTGGAGCTTTTAGTAGGTTTTGAAATCTGAATGTGTGCATCCTTCAGCTTTTTTTTCTATGTTGTTTCAGGTATTAAAAATCCAATTGCTTTCTGTATGTATTCTGCAAAATTTCTGACTCATTTATCAATTCTAATAGTTTCTTTGTGTTTGGATAACTTAGTATTTTCTTTGTAAATGTCATGTCACCTGCAAATACATAAAGTTTTACTTTGTCCTCTCCTATCTGGATGCCCTTTATTCCTTTCTCTCACCTAACTGGAGGTTCCAGCTAGAACCTCCAATAAAATGTTGATTAGAGTTGGTGAGAGTAGATATCCTTGTCTTGTTACTGATCTTAGGAGGGAAGTTTTCAGTCTTTATGAAATCTTCAACTACAGTGGTGTGGGTTTTTTTGTTGGTATTTCTTATTAGGTTGAGAAAGTTCCCTTCTATTCTTAGTTTGTTGCATTTTTTTTAAATCATTAGAGTATTGGATTTTGTCAAATTTTTTGTCTACTGAGATGATCATATAGTTCATGTTTTTTAGTCTATTACTCCTTTCTCTTTGGCTCTTTTGCAGTCTGTATTCCTTACTATGCCTTGCCTCTTGTCTCTGCTCTCCTACTCTTCCTTGATGCTAAGTCTTTGTATATGCTGCACCCTCTGGTGGAAACAACCCTAATCTCATTCCTTTCCTGACTAAAAGCATAAATTCCCTCTGGTTTTCCCTTTGTCTATGTCTCCCCTGAGTCCCAATGTCTGGTCAGCTGTCCTTTTATCTTTCTCCTACTCACTTCCAAGCAGAACCATCACTCATGGATGTGCAGGTTGTGTACTTTGCAAACCTAAAAGTCCCACTTATATTATTGTTTACCATAAATGTCTGTATTTATTATAATGTCTGTCTGAAGACAGCAAAGTTTTTGAGGAAAAGGTAGTTTCTATTCAAACATATGGGAGGATAGGCTACCAGCAAGAATTATAGTAAGCTCCTCGAGGAATATAAAGTCATTCCTTGGTATCCATGGGAAATTGATTCTAGATCACTTCACCTTCAGCATCAAAATCCATGGATGCTCAAGTCCCTGATATTAAATGGTAAAATATTTGCATATAATCTATGCACATCCTCCCATGTATTTTAAATCATCTCTATATTACTTATAATACCTAATACAAAGCAAATGCTATGTAAAGAGTTGCTATATTGTATTGTTTAGAGAATAATGACAAGAAAAATGTATGTATATATTCAGAACAGGCACAAACTTCCATTTTTTAAAAATATTTCAGAATCGTGGTTGGTTGAACACATGGATGTGGAATCCACTAATATGTAAGGGCAACTGTAATAATATTTGTCCATTATTGGATCCTTAGCATCTAGTATAGTAGATAATAAATAAATATGTACTAGAAAATAAATTATAGATGTGTAAGTGAATGAATGAGATCTTGACAACCACTTTATGTTATGATAGTCACCATCATAATACCTCAAAGTTGGCTCTAATTCATGTCAGCCTCTATTTTTGTGCCTCACCATTTAGGCTACACTTCTTTATTATTATTTCTACTGTTTGTCAATCTTATTGCTTCCTCCATGGTACCTATTAATGCTGTGGCACATATGTCTCTGCAACAAATAATCTAACCACACCATAGGAGTCAATGGATATTACCACTGCTCTCTACTCCTGTCTTTTCTGTAGCCTTATTTCTCCCCAACAATTTGGCCAGACAGTGCACAGATTGTCCTTGTTAGGTATACCAAGGCAAATTTGGAAAAGTTATGGTATAATTTAGAAGTATTGGGAATAATATTACTATAATCTGAATTGGTTTGAAGTGCCAACCTGTTTTGAAAGTTTTCTAAGTAGTAGCGCACTATTATATGTAATTAAGTGAAAATAAAAAGAAAAAACAACACAAAAATTGTCATAGTAGGAGGCTAAAAGGAAGATATGCAAATACTTATGTGTTAAATATTATCTGCATATTATAATAAAAGGAGTAAAAGTAAAATTATGTCCCTCATCCACCACACGGGTATCTATTGTCTAGACTTTTTATAAACATTTGATATTAATTTTCTTCAAAGTGAATAATATATTTGTACTCAAATTTACATTATTCAGATAAATCGCAACCAGCCTAATTAATTCTACAACAATACTTGATGTATATTATCAGAACCATCAAATTATAAATCATATATAGTGTATACATGCATGTATACATACATATTTACACATGCATGTACACACACAAACATTTTTAAAACAGTTCCAGTATTTGACCTGATCCTATAATAACATAATAATAATCATAACAATGAGGAATCATTAGCTTTGGAATTCCATTCCTATAAATATAAAAGTGTTTTGTTAAGGAGAAACTGCAGTTTTTAGTTTTATCAATAGATGGCACTACTATTTACTATATTTTTTGCTAAAATATAACAATATTTGCTGAAATATATTAATTGATAACTAATATAACTTATTTAATTAACTCATATAATTAATTTATTAATTTTTATTCCTAAAACTTGCTTTCAATAAACAATTTACTATTTCCTGGACATAGTAATATATCATGTGTAAATATTCACTTTCAAAATGATACTTATAATCTTTAATCTTTTATTAATACATGATAATTACTGTTAAATGCATTTTCATTACTTATACACTTTTAGATACTTTCTAAGACATATTATTATTATTATTTAAGGCCTTCTAACTCAGAGTAGCATTTGTAGGGGAGATGCCTATTGCGGGTGTCAGGAGTGGTGTTATCACTAGGTGTTCTGCTTGCATATTACTTGTTTTTATTCTAAAATTTCACTGGTGTTAAATAAAAAAAAATGAGCTGGAAGAAACTTTCAATTCAATAGCATAAATGATCTATAATAGTGATAGAACACTGATAGGCACAAATGATGTATTTTCTATTGATAATATTTTATAAAACTATATGATGGACAAAATTATATGTATTTTGTTATAAAACACACTCCCAAATCACTATCATAGAAGCCACAGTATAGGGAACTTTCTATTTATCCTCTGGCAAAGTTTACTTAAAACGATTTGTGTTATGTTAGAACGATTGTGTTAAATGTGGGGCCGAAAGCAAAGAATTCATAAGTGCCTCTCAGACCTCTTTATTGACAACAAACTAATTAAAGCCCTCCCATCTATACAGATTTCTGGGATTCGTTTGACATATCTTGCCTATCATCATCACCATCATCATCATCATATTTATTAGAATTAGCTGTAAGAACAACATCTTTTTGCATTTGATTAATATGAATTTTTGATTGGCATTAAATTCTTAGAAGTACGTTTGCCTAGTTAATGTCAAGTAAATGGAAATCCACATAAACTTAATATAATCTCAGTAAATATATTGAAATAAATACATATATAGGTTTTGAGGGAAAATCCTTGTTGCGTTAACACATTTTCTCTCTGATCCTCATATATAATTATTTATCTTACATGAGTGGCAATCTTGATCATTAAAAGAAAATTTAAGCAGGCCAGAAATGAAATCTTGGTACTTTTCAGGCTGTTTTCCTTTTGCAATATACACACAGCTTGCTGTTTGCCTGACACCTTAAATCTCAAAAATCTATGTGGGTCAGAAAAATATCTTTGTTATGGCATGAAAACATTTAATTGGTAACCTATCCTGTTATAAGATTAGTCTCAGTGCTGATTTCCTTCTTGTGAGGGTAATATAACCTGAGACATAAATGCAATGGTATCATGTAGAATGGCCACCTTCTACCTATCCACAAACCATTTAATTAACCATTTTAGTATATATTTTTTAAAATTCCAGTTTAATAAACAAAGTAGATCATTAAACATTTGTTTACTGTCTACTATTCACAAAATCAAACCTATGAGATAAAACAAAAATTTATGAGATATGGCTATGATACATTGGAAATTTAATTATTAAGACTACATACACATTAAAAACCTGATAAAGGCGACATGATTATCAAATTAATTACTACTAATGGAAAAGGATCTAGTAATGCAAGATGTCTGAGGTGGAATAGATTACTGTGAACTGCAATGTTCATTGGCGTCTTGAGGTAAAACATGGGACATAAATTTTGGGCCTTCAAAAATGATCTTACTTAGGCCAGAGAAAGTGAAACACACGTGCCAATACTTGTACCCTGATAACTTTAAGAATTAGTGTGCTATAATAGCAAAAGAAATAATCAATGGAGTACATAGACAACCTTCAAAATGGAAGAAAGTATTCAAAACCTAGACATCGACGAAGGACTATTATTCAGAACTTACAAGAAGTTCAAACCAACTGGCCAGGAAAAAAAAAAAAAATCTCATCCATTAAAAAGCAGGCAAATAACATAAACAGACACTTTTTTAAAAGACACACAAATGGCCAACAAACACCTATTTTAAAATGCTCAACATCACTAATCATCAGGGAAATGGAAATTAAGACCACAATGAGATACTAACTCCAGTCAAAACGGCCATTATTAAAAAGTCCAAAACAAACAAACAAAACCATAGATGTTGGCACAAATGCAGTAAAAAGTGAACACTCATACACTGTTGGTAGGAATGTACATTAGTACAACCTCTATGGAAAACTGTGGCGCTTTCTCAAAGAACTAAATGTAGATACATCATTCAACCGAGCAATCCCACTCCTAGATATATACCCAAAGAAAAACAGTCATCATATAAAAAAGACATCTGCACACATATGTTCATCATAACACAATTCACAGTTGCAAAGATACGGAACCAATCTAAGTGTCCATCAACCAATGAAGAGATAAAGAAAATGTCATATATATATATATATGTCATATATATGTATGTGTGTGTGTGTATGTATATATACACAGTGGAATGATCCTCAGCCATGAAAAAATAACATACTAATGTCTTTTGCAGCAGTTTGGATGGAACTGTAAGCAATTATCTTAAGTGAAGTAACTCAGAAATGGAAAACAAATACCACATGTTTTTATTTATAAGTGGAAGCTAAGCATAGCATTCCATGGTGTATATGTACCGCATTTTCTTTATCCAATACAGAGTTGATGGGCACCTAGATTGATTCCACATCTTTACTATTGTGAATAGTGCTGTAATGAACATAGGGCTGCATATATCTTTTGATGGAACAATTTATTTTCTTTTGGGTATATACCCAGTAATGGAATCTCTGGGTTGAACAGTAGTTCAAGTTTTAGATCTTTGAGAAATCGCCAAAGTGTTCTCCACAGTGGCTGCACTCATTGACATTCCCAACAGCAATGTGTAAGTATTCCCGTCTCTGCAGCCTTGCGAGCATCTGTTGTTTTAGACTTTTAACAAAGGCCATTCTAACTGGTGTGAGATGGTATCTCATTGTGGTTTTGATTTGCATTTCTCTGATGATTGGTGATGACGAACATATTTTCGTGTCTCATGGAGGGAGGGAGTAGCAAAAATCAAGGAAATGAATTATAATAATTACTCATAAGTATAAGAAAAGCATTAAAACGTATTAATCTGTAGAACTCATAAAAGCCTATGTATAGCATGTGAAAATGTATTCTACATTTTCCCAGTGCACCTAGAGGCAGCATATTACTTTCTGAATTACTATTACATATGATGCTCTGCTTTACTGTTAATTTCTGAAACATTCTTCCCAGTTGGTAAAGTTTAAAAATGACACAGATGTCAATGAATGAAATTAAATTTACTATATATTGCATGATACAATAAAGTATGCTAAATAACATAAAGATTAATTAGATAATTCCAGTCATAACTTGTGACCACTGCCTGAATCATCTGAAGCTATTGTTTTGAACTTTAGAAATGTCATTGTACTATTTTAAATTGAACTACAATTTAAACATAATATGGAAGAAATAATCATAAATTTCACACAATAAAGATTTGAGAAAGCATCTAGCAGTAAAACAACACAGAGAAAGAGATTGGATAAATTCATTAAATAAAGTAAGATTTATTTTTAAAACATATGGATTAACAAGTACACATGCAAAAGGTGCTTAAAATCTAATTAAACTATCTTGAGAGTGCCCTCATGTTAAATCTTTAAGATCAAATAAGCCTCATTATCACATTAACCTTCTTTCCACTCTCTTGTTATACAAGTGTCATTACATTAATTACTCATTATACTGTTTTTTAAGTGCTGGTCACCTCATGAGTGTTTTGTAACATTACCCAGTACCTGTATACACAGAAGTAATCTATGATATATCACTCCTAGTCCAGTAAACCATACCATGGTAATTTAAATATCTATGTGTAGATATAAGCAGATTATAATTTTGTGAAGAAAACAACTTTGTAATATCAAAAACAAGATGCAGTACATTCAATTACCTGTGTAAAAGAATTCTAGTTGAATCAGTTTAAGTCTAAGTCAATCATAGGGGAATACAAAATAACAGTAATTGAGAATGAGTCACCTATCTGAGGTTTGCTCCTATAAACAAGAGAAACTATACATGACTTTGATTCATGTAGAGGACTATTTCTCCCTTCAACCCTCACAAATGATGTTCTTTTTTATGGCTAATTTAATTTCTAAAACGATCTCCCCATTTGGTCAAGGAAGGAAGAGGAAAGAATCATCGGCTTGGTGTGTTTTTAGAAAGATTGAGCACATGGAACTCATCCTTTCTCACGTGTTGGGTCTGCCTGAAAAGGGGATGCATTCTATTCTGCTCTCCTGGCAATACAAGATCAGCAGTGTTGGCTCTGTCTCTGTATGCTGAAGTCTAGGGTTGCCCAGCAATGCCCGTGACTTGGTAAATTTTGGAGTTCACATTTGCCATATATCTCAACCACCTTCTCTAGGCAGCTTTACCCACAATGCAGGTAATATTTTGTCCTTTATGTCAATCACTATTGCATCTTTCTCTTAATTGGTTCTGAAGACAAGAATCAGAAGGAAGAAGAGAATGGTGTTCTTTACTGATCTCCTATAAGCACAACATTTGATGCTTTGAGAACTCTCTAGAAACTTATAAAGAATAAAGTGCAATTGACACAGTAACACCAGGAGGAATCAAAGCTTTTGAAATTGCTTCAGCGGGTAACTTAGCCCTGATGGTATATGCCTTAGAGCTGATATTTTTTTATAGTAGGGAAGTTAGCTTTTATATGCTGCAGCCTCAGCAGGTGGCTTTGGGTCTTAAGCTTTATTAAATATGGCATAATTTAATGTTATCCTATTGGGTAAGTTTTTCCCATAAATGAATAGCTGTGTTTATGCAGGCAGAGTTGTGTCTAACAGGCACACCCATTAGGAAGCAGGTCACCCTATGTAGGAGCTGTCGTTATTCAACTTTGAATTACACAGATCAAGTTTGGTCTGGTTTAAAAATCAAGGCTAAGGCAGAGATAAGTTATTTTATGTATCAGTAAATGGCTTTTGCTATGTTTCTTACCCAGGTCTGTAAGCAGTTTGTTGTTGTTGTTGTTGTTGTTTACCTAATGCATAGGCAGCTAATTTCCATTAGTAATACCAAGCACAAATATAGATCATTACTCTAAATTTTTAATAGCAGCTATAGTTAAGCAGTACTAAACTGACTAACAAAATTACATGTACTATCTTTAGTTATACAGAAGGAATCTTGCAGGGTTAACTTTCTATAAAGAGAGGCTTGTTCAAAGGTAGCAAGTACCCCGGTTCTGTTATTTATGTATTTTCTTATGATGACTTTCTACAATGTGTCTTCACCCAAAGAAAGATTATATATTATATTATATTTCATTACACCCCAACCTACTGGGCTCAAGCCTCTTTAGTAGCTGGGACTACAGAAACATAGGTGTGCATTACCCTGCCTGAATATTTTTTTTTAAAGTTTTTTAGTAGAGATGAGATCTCACTATGTTACTCAGGCTGGTCTCAAACTAGCCTCAATGTTCCCTCCTTGGCCTCCCAAAGTGCTAGGATTACAAGCATGAGCAATTAATGAACAAATACAAAGTAAAAAGCCATGGCTGCTATAAACATTTCTTGGTATCCAAGATCTGGGCCCAAGGATTACCTGTTTCAAATACAAGAATTACATCATGGAAGTTTGAAGACCACCATTCAGCCAAGGAATGTCTCAAACCATTACACCAAGAAAAAAATGTCTTATTTTAGAGAAATCAATTTCAAGGGTGGGATAGAAAAACAACTAAAAGGAGGTGTTGCCAACATAAAGCCTAAGACATCAATTACATTTCTGTTCTCCACTGTCTCTGAGAATTGGCTTTGCTCAAGATACCAAGTAGCAACTGAAGTGATTTGAAAACATATACCTTTGACTTTCCATCACAACATACATAGTAGAAAATGAAAGGAAAATACAGGAAGAAAGACTGATTATGCTGGATAAAGTTTATTTAAGAGGACATCTTGGAGGACATAGCAGCCAGATATGAAAAGGAAAATGAGATCTTTAAGTCCAACACACACACACACACACACACACACACACACACACAGAGTGGCCCCAAGGACTAATTTCTTTTAAGGACAGTATCCTTAGAAAATGAGGAAATGTTTTAGTTGTCTAGTGAATAAAACCTTAGACGGGGCCTAGCAATCTAACAACAGGAAAACGTGAAAAACCTCAGGGAGTAGAAGGTGAGTATGTCAAAGCTTTCCAGAACCAGAAGCTAATGAGAAACATCTATTTATCTACTCATGGGCATTTAAAAATGCTGCCTCTTTAACACATACCCTTGTTTTTTTGTAACAACACAGTGGAATGTATCCTTATTCCAAAGACATTAATACAGGAAGAAAAATAGTGTGTGAAGAGTATGTTTGGTTATGTGCAGTTTTGTAGAAGGTGAAAAAACTGCTGTGGAGAACACTGGGCAGGACAGTAAGTGAGTGAAGAGCCAGGTGGGGGCATAGTTAACATTGTAAATAGTGTAGTCTGGGTAAGCTTCATTGAAAATGTGACATTTAAGCAGAGTTGAAAGAGTTGGAAACTGAGACTTATGGAGATATGGCGAAGAATCTTCTGGGCAGGGGAAATAACCAAGTGCAAATGCTTGTTATGTATAAGGTCCAAAAGGAAGTGTACATTGAATGCAGCTGGATTACCCTTTCTTTTCTGAAGAGGAAAGAGAATTAGGGTAGGAAGATACCACGGAAACTGAGAAACCAGAACATTTATGGTTATTTAAGGGATTCAAAGGCTGGCTTTTAATCTGAGAGACATTGAGAGTCAATGGGATTTTAAGTAGAGGAGGGATGTGACTTGACTTTATAAGCCTGAAGTTGGGGACACATAAAAATAAGAATAATTAAGAAAAAGTCCTAATAGTTCAGAGATCTCTATCAAGTGTTTACAAACATTGTGGATAAAATTGTGTAACAAAGACAAAGAACGCTAACATTCTCATGGCATCTCTGAATGTATTTCAAAGGAGCAGTGATTGCAGGTGAGCGAGCAGCTCTGTTCTGGACCTAAAGGCATATGACCAGGAAATCTATGGAGTTAAGACTCCAGGGGAACTGGGCATGGTGGCTCACGCCTGTAATCCCAGCACTTTGGGAGACCGAGGTGGGTGGATCACAAGGTCAAGAGATCGAGACCATCCTGGCCAACATGCTGAAACCCTGTATCTACTAAAAATATAAAAATTAGCTGGGCATGGTGGTGGGCACCTGTAATCCCAGCCACTACTTGGGAGGCTGAGGCAGGAGAATTGCTTGAACCCAGGAGGCGGAGGTTTCAGTGAGCTGAGATCATGCCACTGCACTCTAGCCTGGTGACAGCGACACTCTGTTTCAAACAACAACAACAACAACAAAAGACTCCGAGGGAAGACGCAGCCAAGATGAAACATAGTAAAAATAATCTGGGGAAGAAAGTAATGGATTATCTCAAGGCACAGGTTAGATGTTTCTCCAATGGGAGAAAAGCCCCTAGGTGGGATCTGCCAAATCACTAAGGAAAAGGTGGAAAATATTTGAACAGTGGATGGTTTTGGCAGAGATCATATTTTCGTATCTCTCACTGTGACAAACTCCATAGAAAAATATAGAGAATACATGAGAACAAAAATGTTTGTGGCAGAAAGCAGAGAGAAATAAAAGGAAGGAAGACCAATGTCTAGCAGACCGCCCTCCCAAAGGAATAAAAGGAAAAAGTCCACATCAAAAAGAAGGTTAAACTGTTAGAAAGTGACTGAATTCTCCCAAAACAAAGAATGGAACAATTAAGAAAAAATACAACATTAGAAGGAGGGGGAAAATGTAACAAAAAATTGAATACTGTGCAAGATTGCGAATCTTTATAAATAGAGGAAATAATGCATTATCGACTTCTTGGTGAGGTATACGTCTGCAGGATCTCCTGGAGGATACAGTCTTCAGAAACATTAATCTCAATTTTAGATTCAGAATCAGCTAAAGACTATATGGCAACTGAAACAATGTGGAGTCTTGGTGAGATCCCTGTGGACTGCATTTCGTAAACACAGGTAATTCTATTGTGGTGCTGGGTCCAAAATTGACTGTTCCCAAGAGGCATCATGAGTGTCTTTAACATTTTCTCAGATAATTGACTCTGTGCATAATTTTTCCTTCTGCCAAAAGGCTTCTGAGCATTGTGATCTTGTGACAAAATTAGGATAGAGACACAATAAGCATATCTCCTCTTCTTTTTTAAATACACAACTAGCTCTCTTGCAGTAGAATGCACTGATTATGAGCCAGCCATGGTGGCTCGCACCTATAATCCCAGCACTCTGGGAGGCCGACGAGGGTGGATCACCTGGGGTCAGAAGCTCAAGACCATCAAGATCAGCCTGGCCAATATGGTGAAACCTCGCCTCTACCAAAAATACAAAAATTAGCCAGGCATGTTGGCAGGCACCTGTATTCCCAGCTACTTGGGAGGTTGAGTCAGGAGAATTGCTTGAACCCGGGGTTGGGGTGGAGGTTGCAGTGAGCCTGAGATTGTACCACTGCACTCCAGCCTGGGTGATAGAGTGAGACTGTCTCAAAAAAAAAAAAAAAAGAAAGAAAAGAAAAGAAAGAAAAGAAAAAGAAGAAGAATGCACTGCTTATGACCCCTGACAAGGAGGCAAAAGTGCTGTTGACTGTCATAAGGTCTTCCTAATAAAACCTCACACACCTTCCTTCACACTGTTCTGCTGTCTTCCAAACAGTCACAGAAGACTCATCGAAGGGCTCCAAGGCTTTAGGGAAGCGAGGCTAAAATAATTTGTAGTGGGAATCTTTTGCCTCTGATTTTATAGTTACCAGAAAATAAGATGACTTACATAGATACTATAGCAATATAAAATTTCTAACAAATTTTTAAAGCTTATAATTTCTATACTTTATCTCATGTGCAGGCAACAAGTAGTGCACAGACTGGAGCAAGAATATGGCATGGCATTGTCCTATGTGATACTGTGACCTCAAGAGAGAAGATGCCTGCGTCACTGGGTGACTGAATGAAACAGAACTCTATCAACCCACAATCAGACTGTAAGAGAAGCGAGAAATAAACTTGACAAATAAAGGTAGGATATGGTTTAAACTGCTACAATAAAGAAAGCAAAAACATAGAGCATTAAAAGACATAAATCCTGATATTAATCAAAAAGTGGTATGGTGGCTTGATGGTGTGGGTATGGGGTAAGCTATTATAACCAAGAGACCCTTAGAAGGGTGGCCTAAACAAGATGCCAGTAAACCAGCCCTTAGAGATGGGCAAAGGACAGTTTTGTAATTAGATCTTATTGCATAACTTAGTGTATTTGTTTCCAAATGCTGCCTTAAGAATATCACGAATTTGGTCAGGTGTGGTGGCCCACGCCCGCAATCCCAGCATTTTGGGAAGCCGAGTCAAGTGAATTGCTTGAGTCAAAGAGTTTCAGACTAGCCTGGTGAACATGGCAAAAACCCATCTCTACTAAAAATACAAAAATTAGCCAAATGGGCTGGCACATGCCTGTAGTCCCTGCTACCTGGGAGATTGAGGTGGGAGAATTGCTTGAGCCTAGAAGGTGGAGTTTGCAGTGAGCTTTGATTGTACCACTGTCCTTGATTCCAGCCTAGGTGACAGACTAAAACTCTGTCAAAAAAAAAAAAAAAAAAAAAAAAAAGAGAGAGAGAGAAGGAAATAAAGTCGGGCACGGTGAGCCACTCTGGGAGGCCGAGGAGAGTGGTCGGGAGTTCACAACCAGCCTGACCAACATGGAGAAACCCAGTCTCTACTAAAAGTACAAAATTAGCCAGGCGTGGTGGCACATGCCTGTAATCCCAGGTACTCCAAGGACTGAAGCAGGAGAATCACTTGAACCCCGGAGGAGGAGGTTGCAGTGAGCCAAGATCATGCCACTGCCCTCCAGCCTGGGCAACAAGAGCGAAACTCCGTCTCAAAAAAGAAAAAAAAGAAAGAAAATGAAAGAAAGAGAGATAGAAAAGAAAAGACAGGAAAGAAAAGAGAGAAAAGAAAAGAAAGAGAAAAGACAGAAAAGAAAAGGCAGAAAAGAAGAGAATAAAAGACCACAAATTTAGTGGCTTAAAGCAACACAAACTTATTCTCTTAGATTTTGGAGGCCAGAAGACCAAAATCAGTTTCACTGAACTAAAGTCAAGGTGTGGGTAGAGTTAGATGGGTTTGGAGAGTCCAAGGGATAATTCATGTTCATGCAATTTCTGGCTTCTTGAAGATGTCTGCATGTATTGGCTGATGACTCATTCATCAAATCACTCCAACCTTTGCTCTATTATCACATATCCTGCTTCCTTCTTTTGCCTTTTTGCCTTCATCTGATGAGGACCCTTATAATTATATTTATCACTAACCTGGATAACTGTCTTGTCTCAGAATCCTTAAATTATATACACGTATAAGTCCCCCACTTTTGCCATATAAGATAACATTCACATGTTCCAGGAATTAGGATGTGGATATCTTTTGGAGAGACTATTCACCAGACCATACCTAGGCACCTTCTATCTTTTTCTGCTACTAGACTATATGACTTTTCTTTTCTTTTTATTTTTTTAAATTTTATTTTAAGTTCTGGGATACATGTGCAGGACATGCATGTTTGTTACCAGGTATACATGTGCCAGGGTGGTTTGCTGCACCTGTCAACCTGTCATCTAGGTTTTAAGCCCCACATGCATTAGGTGTTTGTCCTAATGCTCTCCCTCCCCTTGCCCCCAAGCTGTGACAGGTTCCAATGTGTGATGTTCCCCTCTCTGTGTCCATGTGTTATCATTATTCAACTCCCACTTATGAGGGAGAACATATGGTTTTTGGTTTTCTGTTCCTGTGTTAGTTTTCTGAGAACGATGGCTTCCAGCTTCGTCCATATACCTGTAAAGGACATGAACTCATCCTTTTTTATGGCTACATAGTATTCCATGGTGTTTATGTGCCACATTTTTCATTGATGGGCATTTGGGTTGGTTGAAGTCTTTGCCATTGTAAATAATCCTCCAATAAACATACATGTGCATGTGTCTTTATAGTAGAATGATTCATAATCCTTTCAGTATATGCAGTAATGGGATCTCTGTGTCAAATGGTATTTCCGGTTCTTGATCTTTGAGGAATTGCCACACTGTCTTCCACAATGATTGAACAACTAATTTACACTCCTACCAACGTGTGGCAGCATTTCTATTTCTCCACAGCCTTGCCAGCATTTGTTGTTTCCCAACTTTTTAATAATTGCCATTCTGACTGGCATGAGATGGTGTCTTACAGTGGTTTTGATTTGCATTTCTCTAATGATCAGTGATAATGAGTTTTTTTCATAGGTTTTTTTGGCCACATAAATGCCTTCTTTTGAGAAGTGTCTGCTGATATACTTTGCTCACTTTTTGATGGGGTTGTTTGTTTTTTTCCTCGTAAATTTGTTTAAATTCCTTGTAGAGTCCAGATATGAGACCTTTGTCAGATGGGAAGACTGCAAAAATTTTCTTCCATTCTGTAGGTTGCCTGTTCACTTTAATTAGTTTATTTTGCTGTACAGAAACTTTTTAGTTTAATTAGATCCCATTTGTCAATTCTGGCTTTTGTTGCAATTGCTTTTGGTGTTTTAGTTATGAAGTCTTTGCTATGCCTATGTCTTGAATGGTATTGCCCAGGTTTTCTTTCCTTTCTCTTCCTTTCTTCCTTCCTTCCTTCCTTCCTTCCTTCCTTCCTT
>NW_016803282.1:422239-456408 GCF_001698545.2 Rhinopithecus bieti | reverse complement strand
AAAAGCTGGAGGTATCACGCTATCTGACTTCAAACTATACTACAAGGCTACAGTAACCAAAACAGCATGGTGCTGGTACCAAAAACAGATATATAGGCCAATGGAACAGAATAGAGACCTCAGAAATACCACCACACATCTACAACCATCTGATCTTTGGCAAACCTGACAAAAACAAGCAATCAGGGAATGATTCCCTATTTAACAAATGTTGCTGGGAAAACCGGCTAGCCATATGCAGAAAATAGAAACTGGATCCCTTTCTTACAGATTAGACTCACCTTTTACAAATTCAAAATAGCTCCTCCAATTATCATCATCACATTCATTTTCAACAAACAAAAGAGGAGTAGATGACATATATCTTTTCTATCAACATAATTGAGATATGAAAACAATAGTTACCTTCTCAATCCATTGGTCAAAACTTGTCACAGTAAAAGGCTCAAGGAGGACTGAGGAAGGTAATCTTTAGGTAAGTGTCCATAGCCTGGCTAATATTGAACTTCAGTTTCTGAGGAAAACTATCAACATTTATGTGGTAGACCACAAATAGTCTTTTCTCCATACACAGTGACAAAACTAACCTTTTTATGAGAAGTTATGATCCATTCATATAAGTTCTTTAAATCTGTGCAATTGTTATAGGAAATCGATATTTTAGGACAGCCAACAATAATACTTCTTTTTAGAACAGGAATTCATTCTCCTTTCTTGTTCTAGTGAGTATTTGCTATGGTTTTTTGGCAGAATTACGTACTGGACTCAGAGAACAAAATAGGTATTACTTAAAATTTCTAAATTTATTTTATATAGAGCTGATGCTGTCAATATTAGTCATGTGTACTAACTTTCAGAACTTTTTACAAATGAAGGTCTTAAGAAAACTTTCCTCTAACTCGTACAACTTCAACACCTTTAAGAAAAATTGACATGATAGAGAAGGTTATGGTGGAAAACTTGTAACTTAAAACTTGTAAGCCATCTGCCATATATAAACAGAACAAATATGAAATGAGTGTTATGAAATGTTGGAAAACCAGCAGCAAAGGATGGCAATCCCTGAAAGAAGAGAAGAAAAAAGACAATAGAAAGATGAGGCATATAATTGTCTTGGCTTTCTCCTTGGCGGCATCCATTGACATTGATGCAGAAAGAGAAAACTGAAGGTTCTCACTGAACTAAGGATAAGAGAAGTTGGAATTTCAAAAAGTTGCCAGCTGGAATTTGTAGAGAAGAAAAGCATAAAGTAGAGAACTCTGCAGAGACAGCTACGGGAATCTAAATACAGATCTGCTGAGGCTTTGGCTTAATGCCTAGGATGAAACTATTCAAAATCAGGCAAAATTTTATGAGTAAGGAAACAACTATAATCAGGGAGCTTACGCTTAAAAGCTACAAGAGCTTAGACAAGGATAGGTGCTATATGAGTTAGATTAAGCAGAGTGGAGAGACTTAACCGAAAAAAGCAGATTGGGAAGGAGAGTGAAACAAATCCCACTGTAAAGGCTACTCTAGACAGACTCAAATACAGTTTTGTTTTTTTTTTAAAGTCTCAAAAAGATTAAATTGATGCCTAAACAAAACTCAACACTTCTCAAGGGAGTTCAGCAAATCTATCCTGTCAACAATGTTCAGCATTCAATCAAAAAATTAACAGATGTGAGAAGGAGTGGAAAATATGACTCATGCAAGAAAAATGTCAGTGAATACAAAGAGACAATAAATTTCAGACATGATAAAATTTGCCGGCAAGGACTTTAAGTAGCCAGTATAAATAGGTTTAAAATTTTAAAGGAAAACATAAGTACAATGAAAGAATAAGTAAAAATTATTTTTAAATAGAATTTATATCGTTGAAAAATATAATATCTAAAATAAATTTAGCAAAAAAAACCTCTGGTAGAGAATAACAGCTGATTAGACATACAGATAAAAGAAAAAAAAATGACCTTAAAGTCAGAGCATAAAAGCTATTGAAAGTGAAGTACAGTAAGTAAAAATGTTGAAGATACGTAGAGGAAAAAAAAGGAACAGAACTCAGTGATTTATGGGAAAATATCAAGCATACACACATGCCCATAATTTGAATCCAAATGGATGGAGAAAACAGAAATTTATTTGAAAAAATAATGGCGAAATGTTTATTCAAAGGTTTTAAAAATGTATATCCCAAATTCCAAGTAGCTGGGTTATCTCTAGCAGAAAAAAATCCAAGTAAAGCAAAACTAACCAAAGCTTACCATATATAAATTACTGATACCCAATGACAAAGCGAAAATCTTAAAAGTAGTCAGATAAATAGAAAAAAAATAAATAAAGACTAGAAATACTGGAAATATAGGAGATGTCCTATTAGAAACCATGCAAGTACAAGCCAGAAGACAATAGAACATCTATAAATTGTTGAAAGAAAATAAAACCAAAACTGTCTACTTAAAATTCAATATTCTAAGGCTGGGCGCAGTGGCTCACGCCTGTAATCCCAGCACTTTGGGAGGCCGAGGCGGGCACATCAAGAGGTCAGGAGATCGAGACCATCCTGGCTAACATGGTGAAACCTCGTCTCTACTAAAAATACAAAAACATTAGCCGGGCGTGGTGGCATGCGCCTGTAGTCCCAGCTACTCAGGAGACTGAGGTAGGAGAATGGTGTGAACCTGGGAGGCGGAGCTTGCAGGGAGCCGAGATCATGCCGCTGCACTCCAACCTGGGGAGACAGAGTGAGACTCGGTGTCAAAAAAAAAAAAAAAAAAAAAAAAAATTAACTATCACAGAAATATTATTCAAATTAAAAAATAAAAGTAAAAATTACTTTCACACAAAAATTGGCCAGAAAATGTATCAGAACAGATCTGAACTTGAATATTAAAGCATGGTTATTATTTGGTAGAACAAAAATTCCCAGAAGTTCCCAGTTTTAATGAGAGAATGAGGAGAATCAAAATGCAGTTGTTTTGTTCTCTTCCTAATTTAAAACCTCTTTGAAAGATATTTAAACCTCTAAAGCAAAAATGGAACAACATATTGTGTGTTTTCACGACTACATAGAAGTTAAATGTTTGATAATATTATTACAAGAAGATAATGGCAGAGATCAAGGGAGTGCTGCTTTTAAGGTTTCTTCTACATGAAGCGTGGTAAAACATTTTAAAATACCATGACAATATGTTAGTTCATATTGCATGTTGTGGCTTACAGCAATGTCTAACAAAAATTTTTAAAAAGGTATAGTAATAAGTCAGTAGTTAGAGATAAAATGGCATTCTAAATGTTTGAAACACCAGAGTCAGTATAAAAGGAAATATGATAAAGAATGAATGAGGGCTGGGCACGGTGGCTCACACTTGTAATCCCAGCATTTGGGAGGCCGAGGTGGCAGATCACCTGAGGTCAGGAGTTGAGACGAACCTGGCCAACGTGGTGAAACCCCCTCTCTATTAAAATACAAAAATTAGCTGAGCATGGTGGCCAAGTGCCTGTGATTGTAGCTACTTTGGGGAGGCTGAATCAGGGAGAATGGTTTGAACCGTGGAGGCAGAGGTTGCAGTGAGTCAAGATCGTGCCACTGCCACTCCCCAGCCTGGGGGTGGGCACAAGAGTGTCTCAGAAAAAAAAAAGAGGAAAGAAAGAAAGAGGAATAAAAGAAAGAACAGAAGGAAGGATAGAAGGAAGGAAGGAAGGAAGGAAGAAGAAGGAAGGAAGGAAGGAAGGAAAGAAAGAAGAAGGAAGAAGGAAGAAGAAAGGAAGGAAGGAAGGAAGAAAGAAAGAAAAGAAAGGAAAGAAAGAAAGAAAGAAAGAAAGAAAGAAAGAAAGAAAAGAAAGAAGAAAGAGAAAGAGAGAAAATAAAGAAAGAAAGAAAGAAAGAAAGAAAGAAAGAAAGAAAGAAGAAAAAAGAAAGAAAGAAAGAAAGAAGAAAGGAAAAAGAAAGAAAGAAAGAAAGAAAGAAAGAAAGGAAAACCGATGGATATGATCATTGGAAAATGAAATTGCAAACCCGCCAGGTAAGAATAAGCCCAGGATACAAATGTCTTATGTTACCGCCAAATCATAAATTTTCAAGGACTTCTTTCCCTGAAAGTGACCAGTAGATAAAGAATCGAGGGGAAAAACTTGTTCTTTGGACTTTGGAGGTGAGTTTAAAACTTGTTGGAACTTTCTTTAGACTTTAAATTATAAGGGCAGAATAGTTTAATTTTAGATATTAATTACTCTGGACTACTTTTTTGGGAACTTTAATCTCTTCAGTTTTATTTCTCTCTGGGAATTTAATAATTAGAATATTTACATGTTAATTTTTGAACATGTCCATATTCTTGGTATTGAATAATTGAAGTATCTTGACGTCATGATTTAATTGAATCACAGAGCCTCTGAAGAACTCTATTGAACAGTGTAACTGAACATAATTTAACAGGGGAAACAGCATATAGAGGGAATTTTGAGGCTTTGAAGTTAATGAATTAATGTGCTGTTTTATTATAGTTCAAAGTCTTCTGTAAACAAACATAGTGCCCACTAGTAGTTCTTAGGGGAAGCTACAATAGAGAAGCAATTGTTATTGAGTTAAGGACTTGAAATTTATTTAAAATATGAATATCTCCAAAAGCAGCTCTGAGAAAAGACCCTAGGTTCCACTAGTTTTGATTTGAGAAGTGATCCCAGGAGGCACAAGTATGAAAATGGGAAAAGCTAGACAATGGAAAGGAAAACTACAATAAAAGGTAAGAGGAAAAGGGGGATGCATTCATGAGATTCATAACTATGGGGAGAAAAGGACTGGATTCTAGTGTGGACCCCTTGAACAGTGTTCTATGCCCCTCAGGAGTTTCCCATTGAGTGAATGGGTAGCTGTGCTTCTTACTCACTGATTTGTGTCCCTCATTGGTTAATGAGGATCCCTGAGGACATCAAATCTCTGGAATATTAGGGCTGCCTTGAGTGTAGTTGATAAAGATTTTTGTGCAGTTAGGTTGGGGCAAAAGTAATTGCAGTTTTGCCATTAAAAATAAGTTCCAAAAAAAAAAAAAGCAATTACTTTTGCACTAACCTACCTAATAAATAAAATCTTAAGGAACAGTGACAGAGAGACAGCTTTGGCAGCAAGTAGTTATCAAGGGACATTCACCATAGATGAGGAGGCCCGTGTGGGCTGTGGAGCAAGACATGAATACTGTCTGCTGTGGGGCCTCATGTGGCAAAAGACTGAAATGATACATGGCCAATACCACACGCCAAGCAAGAGCCAATCGCCTAGATGACAATCAACTGAAAGTTTTAAATCAAAATTAAAAGGATAAAGAGTTGAAGAATATGAAGAAGGGAAACGTTCCCACCTGTCACCTTTTTAGGAGGGAAACTGTAGTTCTCAAAATTTATCTTCAGAATTACCAGGAATGTTTGTTAGAACACACATTGTTTTACGCCCTAGTTAGAGCTTCTGATTTGTAGCCACAGATGAGCCCTGATAATTTGCCTTTAAAACATGTTGCTGTTGCTCCTTGTGCATGAACCACAGTTTGACAATCCGTGAGCAAGGGTAACCCTCTAGTTTCTCACTCTCTCGTTTATTAACTCACAGTGGGAGGAGAAGAGAGGGTGAAGGAGACCTCTTACTTCCTGCTCTGTAGATCTCACTGTCTCACTTTCTAGATCTCTCTGCAGTCTGGTCAAACTTAGCTAGGAAGGTTTAGCAGACCCAAGGCAGAGATTCCAGTGTTGTCTATGACCAAATGAGGAAGCTGTATTCTATGATGCAAAAAAGAAAGCTATTGTTGCCCCAGACTTAAGCTGGGTTTTCTAAATAATAGCTTTTTCAGTAATGAAGGTCATGCTTTATATCTGTATATCTGACTCTTGTGTCTTTCTTACAGATGTTTCCAACTTTGAAGGAGAAAAATCGGGGTGTTGTATATAGACATCTTGTAAAACCGACAAACAACAACCATTTTATGCAGAAGTTTTCTTATTTCAGTAGAAAAAACATCCACACAATATTATGTATGAGGGCTTAAATAATTTGAATGAGAGAGAAGTAACAGTGTGCATATAGTTTTACTGTGAATACGGACACGCTTTCTGCCCAGAGGGGAGTGTAAACACTGATGACTTTTAAAAATTTCAAACATTCTGTATCATACACTTAAGATCTACAGACGATTTGCTTTATGTAAAAAGAGAAAGAAAAGCATGAAATGAAATCCACTGGTAGAGTCAAGCTACTTTGATTTATACATAATGTTTCTTCAGACAACGGCACAGAAGCACTTTCATATTTCAATAATCTAATTTTGCATTATTTGAAAAGGAACAGGGCTATAGATAGACTTTTATTTGGCTTATGCCCTAGGATATTCAAATAGACTTTGAACTTCAAAAAGACTCCTTTACTAATTCCAATAACTTGTGGTATTTTCAGGGCTTGTTATGGTAATCAATGACATATTTTATTTTTATTACAAATTGACAAATTGTTAAGATAAATATTTTAAATTCTGAAAACCTGATTTTCTAAAGGTGCTTTTAAGCTTTTCTAAAAGTGAATGAAAAATATAAGATGAGTTAAACCAGTTTTAGAGATTTATTGGATTCCATAAATGTGCTATTTGGTAGATAATTTGCGTTTTCTTGCATTTTGGTTGTATTTTATCCAGTATTATTCCTCATTCCCAACTACTGTTTGTTGTTATTGACTTATAACACTTGAGTAATCCCAAGTTTGCTATACTTCTTGACATAAAAAACATACGTTTAAAGTTCTTATGCCAAATACAGAACATCATAAAACCAAAGGAGGGGAACACCCCAAAAAAGAGACAGTACTAATTTTAGGGCTGTAGTTGTGTAACTTATCCCACCATTTCTAGATATGTTATTATAAAATGTCATATTCTAGTTTTTGTTTTGTGAAATATTTTGATAGATCAGAAACTTTGTAAATAAGGTGGATCATTACCTACTTGATATTTATTTTCCCCTTTCTTCTAGATAACATAATCTTTATATTGTTGTGGCTGGCAGTACATCACAGTCAGAGAAATATATTGTGTCATGTGTTTTCATTTAGGGAAGATCAATGGAAGTTAACACTGGTGCTTTCATTAAAACCTTTTTAAAAAGTGCTTTCTCGGCTGGGTGCGGTGGCTCATGCCTGTAATCCCAGCACTTTGGGAGGCCGAAGCGGGTGAATCACGAGGTCAGGAGTTCAAGACTAGCCTGGCTAAGACAGTGAAACCTGTCTCTACTAAAAAAAAAGAAAAAAAAAATAACCAGGAGTGGTGGAGGGCACCTGTGATCCTGTAATCCCAGCTACTGGGGAAGCTGAGGCAGAGAATTGCTTGAACCCGGGGGTCGGAGGTTGCAGTGAGCCAAGATCGCGCCCCTGCACTCCATCCAGCCTGGGCAACAGAGCAAGACTCGTCTCAAAAAAAAAAAAGTTATTTCTCATGTGCCAGGTGTCATTTCCCCCTTCCTGCCTCTTCCTGTTTCCCTGTTGAAAGGTCTACAGAATTTCCACAGCCATTTTGAAGTCACAGGATGAGACTGAGGGTAGAAACTGTTTGCTAATCATAATAGGGGAAGCTTATGATACTGAAGACATTATAGATCTGCCATCCACAAACCGCTCTATCTGTTTATATGTTAGAAGAATACACTTGTATCTCCTTTGAGCCCCTGGCCTTTTGGGTCTATGTGATAGCAATTAAAGTTAATCCCTCACTGTTAAAATAAATATAAAATGAACTTTGAAACAAACTTATTGCCTTCCCTTGTTGATATAAATGCAGTAGAACAAGTTTTTGATCAATGATAGTTGAATTTGATAAATCAGTGATATTTTATACCTTATTTCTCTTTGTGGTTAAGACTAGAAGTGGCAAATTAGATTAGGACATTTGGGCTGCTTAAAACCCTAGCAAACCTTAGTGGTCCACACAATCCTTCATGTAGACTTGACCTAACTAGAAACAAGTTTTTAGAAACTGAAATTGTCAGCTGCTTTGAGAAAGTGCTTTGAGTGAGGGTATTGCATATCTTCCTCTCTATTACCTCATTCTAGTAATATTTGATCCTTGGGAATGCCAGTCAATTTTCATGTCACATTTATCATGTCCTCTCCTGTGTCCTTATCTCACACTTAGTCTGTGACCTACTGTAATCACTCCCTTGTAAACTTATTTAACTTCTTCACTCCTAACTATCCACCACTTACTCACCTGACAAACAAATGCTCGCTAAATCAAAGTCTTTTTTTTCTCTCATGGCCACTTTACAGTCAACCACAACAGAAGGAAAACATACTTCATGAATACTGCAAGCTCTCCCCAACATACCAACTACATATTGTTATTTCAATCACCCTCCTTCATTGCAAGATAATTATTTGACATTTCCTTCCCTCCCACAACCGTTAAAACTATTATGAACTCTTCACTTTCAACCATTGGTATTTTTCACTTCCCTGAAGAAAATTTAGGTAATGCAAAAAGGACGTCCTCATGCTCCTGCACTGTGAATCTTTTCCCAAACAGTCTGTCTTTCTCTGTGTTTCAACAGAGGAACTATTCATCTTCCAAAGATCAGTCCGTCCTTCTGTGAATTAGATCACATCAATTTTAAATTTAATTGATTTGTTACTATAATTATCCTTTTGGTCTTATAAAGTATCTGCTTTTCATCTTTACTGGATTATTCCCATCAGCATAAAAGATGATCATATCTATCACTTTTATAAAATCCACTCCCTTGAATGCAGGCGCTTTGCAGCTACTGCAAAGTTCTCTCTTTATTTTCAGCAAATGTTCTCCTTTAAAAGAGTTAATGATAGACGTGTTCTTTATTTTTTCACTTTCCTTTCTCTCTTGAATTGACTATAATCATAGTTTTATCACCAATCCTTGGCAAAAGCTGGTCTTGGAAAGGTTAATAATTGCACACAAGCACTGAAATCTAGTGCTTAAATTATACTCCTCATCTTGTTTGCCCTCTCAGCAATAATTTCATTGGTTTTCTCTCCAAACCCCATCCCTTCCTGAAAATCTTTATGCCAAGAAAGTCAGAGCAGTTTAAATGTTATGGGATGTAATGGAAAGAAACTGGTTTTGCTCCCTGTGGGATATTGGTTCAGGGACCCTTGTACCTCAAAAAGGAAAAGCATTGGAGTTCAGCACAAGAAATCACTGCTAATATTGAATTCCTTTTCATTAATTCATAATGCTAAGGCTGATGGGGAGCACTCTGTTTCTGAGACCTCATTATTTCTTTATTCCCATATTCCATCTTCAGAAAAACCTGAGATCAGAGATAAGCAGTTCATTCACGGAAGGTGATGAAATAGAGAAGCTGCCCTTCACCAGTGCTGCTCAGTGCAACCTTGCAACATGAAAGCCCACAGTTTGGCTCAAAGTCTCTTCGTGGGTTTCCCAGCTGGAGCATGGCAAATGAGTAAGTTATGTAAGAAACCTACATGAGACATGAATGAGGAGCAGCAGCCCCCGAAGAGCAGCCGTTTAGGATAGTTGTCACACTTTACCACGTATCATAATTTCCTGAGACGCTTTTCAAAATGCAGATTTCAAATCAGACTTCCTGAGAGTGCTGGTGAAGGCCAGGGTTCTGCACTTGTGATCTTTTATGCGATTCTGATGCAGGTGGGGAACATGCCATACACTCTAAAAACTACTAGGAACTCTTACATGGAAGAACTAGGACTGGGAGTGAGGATAAGAGATAAAAGACAGTGTTGGAAAAAAAAAAAAAAAAAAGGCAGGACATTAATCTTGTTGAATAGGCGAACAGTCAGTAAGCATTTGCCACAAAATAGAAAGTGAGCGCCAGATGTGCAAGAACAATTTCCCCATGGATGCAGCATTTACATAGAGGGAGGAGCATCCTCAGCGCACACTTGTCCTACTCCCTCAAGATTGTGTATCAGCAGGTATAATTACTATATATATGAAAGTCCATCTCCAAACATCTGAGGCCACTGGGAACAGCATGAATCAACTTTGCGTCTTGCCTGCTTTCTTCCCTGGCTTCATGGAAAGTTGGGTTCAAAGATTTGATTATGTCTAGATGCCAACTGTATTTTCACCAGAAACCAAGAACTAGATCTGCTCCTTTGGAGTGTCAACAATACTTAAATCAGATTGCCCAATGTGTTCAAACTTTTTGGAACATTTTATTAATTGATTTCCAGTACACGTACTTCTCATCACAGGGTTCTCCTTCTCAGTCTTCTCCACTTGTTAACCTCAGATCCAAGGCTCAATCCTCTGACATCATATCCATCTATACTTATTTCTAATGTGACCTAATTAAGCTCAGATTTATGACTTTAAGTGCAATTTATACATATTGATATTACCTGAACATACAACTTCGGGCTTTCATGTTCTTCAATTGAATACTTGACATTTTCATTGATAATTATATTTAAGTTACCATGCTAAAATTTAATTTCACCCAATCCCAGAATGTGTTCCTTCTTCAAAGCAGTAAATGGTACACCCATATACCTAACTGTTTCCTTCAGATTCCTTAAGATCATTTTTTAACTCTCGCACTCACATGCTATTCCTCAGGGATACTCACAGAAGTACTTTTAAAATATATTCCAAACGTGACCACTTCTTTATAACTCCACCATTAAGACTATATTTTAAGCTACCACTATCTCTTACTTGGACACTAAAATAGTCTTTAAACTATTCATTTGTTTTTTAAACAAAATCAGAATGTGCTACTCCATATACTAAACACTTCGATAGCTTCCCCTTATACTTAGAATGGAAATCCAAAGATTTACCTAGGTCCACAGGGCTCCATGTGATCTGCCCCAAGGCTACCTCTACAAGCTCATTATCTGCCACTCTGCTCTAAATTCATGCTCATCACACTAGCCATCTCGCTTTTCCTACCGAAAGCCAAGTAAGTTTCTGCCTCCTTTTTATAAGTCATAGAGTATATTAACATATATATTACAATAAATTATGGAAATGAAATGTTTACTAATAAGTCACATATGCAATCCTGTATTAATGCTAGTAAATAACTACAACTTAAATTAAATAAGAAATAAAGAAAAGCTCTGATTGTAGAAGTGATATCAGCCCACCTGGTCCACATTCATAGACAGCCATTAAATTAACCATCAAGGGTATAAAATTTGCTATACATGAATAATAGTAGTCTATATCATTAATGCAATCAATTAAATAGATGATCTATTTAAAATTTTTGTTTCTAAAAATTTATGCTTGCCTAGTTAATATTCTAAACTAAAACATAATGTAAAGTTCTTGTGTTCTAATTTTCCAATTAAAATGAGTTACTTTAACATTTTATGATAACAAAATAGTACTAATTTATAGTGCTTATTCACTTGAAAACTGGGTTTTTTTTTTTTACTTAAAAAACGTTTACATTATCAATTGAGTCTCAAAACTTGAAATATTATTAGTACCTTGCAAAATTAAAAAAATTGAGGGCTTCCCTTCCTAGTAAACTGTGCTGTTCTTTGAATAGTCAGGGTAACAAAAATCATTTCTTACCATTCACTTGGAAGCTGTGAGTCTGATAGACGTGTTCATAGCCATCTGCATAGCAGGTGTAATTGCCCATGTGAGTTGTGGTCACCTTGGTAATGTACAAGGACCCATCATCTCCAAAATCCTATTAAAAAAATGAAATAAAACAAAGTGTTTGCATTTTGAATTAATTGTAACAATTTTGTTTTTTTAAAGGTGTATTCAGGTGCAAAACAAATAGACTCAAATGTTGTTTTAAAATTATCAAAATGAGAATTGTTGGATGTATAAGTGTAAAGGATCTGTAATTATAATTTTCTAACAATATGCTTTGTTTAAAAAGCATCATCTCAACTCATAAATATAGCTTTCAAATATTTATTTGAAATGTGTGTTTAATATATAAAGTAAGTTAGTTTCCACATATGTGTTCTAATTTAGTTCCCATTTTCAAGATTAATACAGGCCAGCCAGGCACGGTGGCCTCACCCCTGTAATCCCAGCACTTTGAGAGGCCAAGGCAGGTGGATCACTTGATGTCAGGAGTTCAAGACCAGCCTGGCCCACACGATGAAGTCATGTCTCTACTAAAAATACGTAAATTAGCTGTGTGTGGTGGCACACACCTGTAGTCCCAGTTACTCAGGAGGCTGAGACAGGAAAATTGCTTGAATCTGGGAGGCAGAGGTTGCAGTGACCCGAGAACGTGCCACGGCAATCCAGCCTGGGCGACAGAGTGAGACTCTGTCTCTAAATAAATAAATAATTACAAATAAAAAAATTTAAAAAAAGATTAGCACTGCTATAAGGTGTTTTCTTCTTATGAATGGCTATAACAAATATCCGTTAACTGCATTCTTCACCCTGGTAGTTATCCACTACTTCTATATTACTTAATTGTATATTTACCAATAAATATAATTATTAAAGCAGTGTGATCTCGGTGATAAAATTTATAGACATAACATAGAATAGCATTTATTTTCCAAGCCCAGATACCATCAACACATTTGAATAAAATAACCATACCATTTCAAAATAATAGAGATAAATGCATAACCATTTTGAAAAAAAAAGAAAGGAAATAAACTTGCACTGTTAAAATCAAATCCATGAAGCACCTCCAGAACAGCAAAGATCAGAAAATTTTCTCTTCCATTACGATAATGATTATTCTGGCAAAAATTGCCAAAATCATTTTTTTTCAGAATTCTGGAACCAGAGAAAGTCTCACAACAGCCCACAGAGTATTTATTCAAAAAGTGGCTGGCTCCTAATAAGAATGGCAAAATTTATGTGGCATTTTAACTTTACTTCCTCAACACCTCTCCACAGCTGCATGGTGGCCTTGAACTAGGCTCCTTGAAATTATGCCAGCTATGAAAAATCATCATCCTAGAAGACATTGGAAGGGAAAGAGCAAGTCTGAAGCTCCTCCAAGACTCATCCTGAGAGAATTGTACCTGTTGGATAGATTAGCAGCTCCTCAAAAATAGACATTTTCATGACTTCTTTTTATTTGAGCTTTGAGCAACACTTAAAGCTCACTCTGTGTAAAGAGTCCCATCCCTATCCCTAATGTCTGTCTGTGTGTGTGTGTGTGTGTGTGTGTGTGTGTGTGAGAGAGAGAGAGAGAGAGAGAGAGAGAGAGAGAGAGAGAGAGAGATTGAGAGAGAGGGTTCCCAGGCTCTGGAGTGCAGTGGTATGATTTCGGCTCACTGCAATCTCTGCCTCCCGGGTTCAATCAATTCTCCTGCCTCAGCCACCCGAGTGGCTGGGACCACAGGGGCACGCCATCACACCCAGTTAGTTTTGTTTTGTTTTGTTTTATTTTGAGATGGAGTTTCGCTTTTGTTGCCCAAGGTGGAGTGCAATGACATGATCTTGTCTCACTGCAACCTCTGCTTCCTGGGTTCCAGCGATTCTCCTGCCTCAGCCTCCCGAGTAGCTGGGATTACAGGCGCTACAGGTGCGTGCCACCACGTCTGGCTAATTTTTTATATTTTTAGTAGAAACAGGGCTTCACCATGTTAGCCAGGCTGGTCTCGAAATCCTGACCTCAGGTGATTCAGCCGCCTCAGCCTCCCAAATTGCTGAGATTCCAGGAGTGAACCACTGAGCCCAGCTAATTTTTGTATTTTTAGTAGAGGCACTCGGTTTTCACTATGTTGGCCAGGCTGGTCTTGAACTCCTGCCTCAGCCACCCAAAGTGCTGGGATTACAGGCATCAGCCACCACACCCGCCCCCTAAACTCTTTATTGAAAGGAAACAACAGCAGTTGTTTAACATTACAACTTTCTGCAACAGAGATACTAGTTGTAGATAACAGTAGTGTTTGACTAGATAAACATTACAAGATAAACCTGAGGAGTGGGCTCTCCGTAGAGAAATTTGTAGAGTTCCACAAATTCCTAGGAGTCTAGAAGCCCACACAAATGTGCAGGACTGTGTGCATGCTCAGCAGAGATATGTGAATCCCTATTATCTCATCTCCAGCTGCACACAAGGCTCTACACAAGCAGAAATTGAAGGCTAAGACAGAGTCGTGAACTATATAGGAACACTCATATTGTAACACAAAACAGAGATAGAGAACCTCAACAAAGCCTGGGAGACTTACTGATGCAAGGCATTTAATTAAATCCCTGTTCAATCACTAGCTCACCACTAAGAGTGAATCCCAACAGCCACACACAACATACCAAAGAAAAATAGGTAAATTCAGCTTCATAAAAATTAAAATTTTTTGCTGCTCAAAAGACATCAAGAAAGTAAAGAGATATTTGAAGAAAATTTATCTGATAAGGATCTTCTTTTCAGAATATATAAAGAGTAATTAGAATTCAACAATCAAAAAACAAATAGATTGGGCATGGTAGCTCACACCTGTAATCCCAACACTTTGGGACGCCAAGGCAGGCAGATCACCTGAGGTCAGGAGTTCGAGACCAGCCTGGCCAACACGGGGAAACCCCGTCTCTACTAAAAATACAAAAATTAGCTGGGCATGGTGTCACACGCCTGTAATCCCAGCTACTCAGCAGGTTGAGGAACAAGAATTGCTTGAACCCGAGAGGTGGAGTTTGCAGTGAGCCGAAATCGTTCCACTGCACTCCAGCCTGGGTGCTCAAAACAAAACAAAATAAAACAAATAGTCTAATTAAAATAATGGGTAGAGGATTCAAACGAACATTTCTCAAAAGATTTACAAATGAACAATAAGCACATAAAAGCACATACAGCATTACTAGTCACTAAGGATATGCAAATAAAAACCTCAGTGAGATACTACTTCATATGCTCTACATTGGTTAAAATAAAAAAGAGACAATTGCAGATGCTGGAGAGGATGTGGAAAATTTGGAACCTTTACACATTGCTAGTGAGAGTATTAAATGGTGCCTCTGCTTTGAATAACAGTTTGGCCACTCCTCAAAAAGCTAAACTAAGTTACCTAGGACTAGCAATTCATTCCTATGTACACACCCAAAAGAACTGAAAACATGTCTGATACTTTCTGTATGCAAATGTGCATAGCTTTATTACTCATAAAAGGCAAAAAGTGAAAACAACCCAAATGTCTATCAGTGGATGAATGGATAAATAAAATGTAGTATATCTATATAATGGAGTATAGATTATTTGACAATAAAAAGGCATAAAGTACTGATATGTACTGCAACATGAATAAACCTTTCTTTTCAGCCTTAGGGCCTTTGTATGAATCTTGAAATTAATATTCTAAGTGAAAGAAGCCAGACACAAAAAGCCACAAATTGTCTAATTATATGACATGTCCTGAAGGACTACATCCATAGACATAGAAGACAGATTTGCGGTAACCAGGGACTGAGGGGCTGGGGGAGAGGGAAATAACTGCTAGTAAGTCTGAAGTCCTTTTTGGAGGGATGAAAATATTCTAAACTTTGATAGCCATCATGGCTGCACAATTTTGCTAATATAGTAGAAAGCACTGAATTGCACACTATGAATGGGTTAATTTTATGGTTTGTGGAGAATATCAGAGTAAAGCTGTTGTTAAAATAAAATCTATATGAAATACTTAAATACAAAAAAATGCCATAATAAAACTATATATATATTCTTAGTTAATGAAATCTTCACTGAGTATGAAAAAAATTGGAAATCAAAAAAGAAAGAATAATTGACATATTTATATGAAGAAGAAACACTTTTGCATTCCAAAACATTGCTATCAGTAACAGAAAGCTAATTAACCACAAATTATCGAGACAAAACTCAAAGCATTTAATCTTTATTTATAAAGCAGTTATCAGTAGCCAGACACTACTGTAAACACTTCACAGAAATGGACACATTTCATCTGTATATTAAACCTATAAAACAAGATCTATTAATATTCTCCCACTTCATAGCCAGGGATGCTAAGATGTCAAGTAAGCTACTAGTTCCACTTGGCCTCTAATTAGCAGAGCTAGGATTGGAAACCAGGTAGGCTTACTCCAGAATCTGTGTTTCATGCTCCCACAACACACTGCCTTCTTTGTCAATCATAACTTGAACTCGGGGATAAAGACAGGAAGAGAGAACAAAGAGGAAATTTGAGACAAAATGTTCAAAACAAAAAAGGTAAAATATACTACGAGGTTTGAAGAAAAAAGGCTGTAAATGTAGTGAGAGTGCATGTGCCCATAGAAGAAAGGCTGGGTAGATCCACTGAAGTTTGGGTCAAAAGACAACATTGTAAAACATGTCAACCCCTGTATTCAACCCCTTTTCTCAGCTGCAGAGAATGAGGATATGAGGTGCTGGTACAGAAAATTCTTTTATTATTATTATTATTATTATTATTATCATTACTATACTTTAAGTTCTGGTGTACATACCATGCAGAATGTGCAGATTTGTTACATAGGTATACAGTGCCATGGTGGTTTGCTGCACACATCAACCCGTCATCTACATTAGGTATTTCTCCTAATGCTATCCCTCCCCTAGACCCCCACCCCCGACAGACCCCAATGTGTGATGTTCCCCGCCCTGTGTCCACGTGTTCTATTGTTCAGCTCCCACTGTGTCCACGTGTTCTATTGTTCAGCTCCCACTGTGTCCACGTGTTCTATTGTTCAGCTCCCACTTATGAGTGAGAACATGCGGTGTTTGGTTCTCTGTTCTTGTGTTTGTTTGCTGAGAATGATGGTTTCCAGCTTCATCCATGTCCCTGCAAAGGACATGACTCATTCTTTTTTATGGCTGCATAGTATTCCATGGCGTATGTGTGCCACTTTTCTTTATCCAGTCTATCAATGATGGGCATTTGGGTTGGTTCCAAGCCTTTGCTATTGTGAATAGTGCTGCAGTAAACATACGTGAGCACGTGTCTTTATAATAGAATGATTTATAATCCTTTGGGTATATAACCAGTAATGGGATTGCTGGGTCAAATGGTATTTCTCATTCTAGATCCTTGAGGAATCACCACACTGTCTTCCACAATGGTTGAACTAATTTACACTCCTACCAACAGTGTAAAAGCGTTCCTATTTCTCCACATCCTCTCTAGCTTTTTAAGATGTAATTGGCAAATTTTGAATATACTTTACTATAAATAGTCTTAAAGATTTTTTCCCAGATATTTACTCTGAGGATTTACTTTCTACGTGTTTTTTGTTCATTGCTTCTTACCAAATTTAATTTTGGATTTAGAATTTTTCATGTTTATTTCTAAATTTTTAATGTGTTGCTCAGTTTTTAATGTTATATACAATATTTATCAATAAAAAGTGAGCATTTATCTTCACTTCATTTTGTAAAATGTAACTAATTTTGTCAGTATCTTTTGGTAAAGAAACTGTTTTCCCTCTGAAATGTGATTTTTAAAAAATATTTATATCTTTAAAATATGACAGTATCCACTGACTTACCAAAGTTCACATGATAGTACTCCAAAACCATATCTGATATAATTTCTGACTTTACCTATATTTATGCTAGGTGAATTTCTGTTAAAAATAGCTTCCCTCAAACTGACTCACACTACAGATTTATCGAAAACAAGAAAATGATTATGGAGCTATTGAATCTGGCCTTGAAAATGATAAAAATCTTCTGACAAGGAAAAAAAGATCAGAGAAAAGAAAGAGATAAATGGGAGAAGAGGAGAAGGAGGAGGAGGAGTCAAGGAAGAAGGGATGAGGAGAGGGGAGGCAGAAGGGGAGGAAAAGGAGGGAAGGGGAAACATACTGTACACTCTGGCTGTCATACGGTTTAACTGAATATTTCCTTCATAAATCTCAATAAAATATAAATCCTCAATATCATATTATGTAAGATCAATCATACCACATTTCTACAACTCCCAGAGGAAACTGTCATGGTGCTACTCTCACTAATTTAATGAGAGAAAGCCTTATGAGCTACACAATAGGAGAGGATTTGGAGCTTGAACCTCTACAAAAAGTAACCATTGATACAAATTTCACAATATAACTCCAGCTTTCACCACAGGCTACCATTAAAAACAGGGGTCATACAGACAGAACACTGTTAGGGAGCTGAAATGCTAAATGAAAAGACAAAAGACTGTACCCCACGTGAACAGTAAGCAGATATTTGACATGTTGTAGAGTATAATGGGGGAATGCCAGACTTTTGTATAAATTAGTTGAGAAAGATTAGAGTATTTTAAGAAAGATTTTGAGCAAAAAAATAATTATTGATGACTAGAAATATAATAGCAAGATATCTAGTCTGCATAACATAGACATAAATGTAGGGCAAGAAAGTGTAAAACTCATTACAACCAGAAAATATCATGGAGACCGGATCACAACAAAGAATTAGTTCACTGGACAAGAATAATTAAAAACAATAGTGAAAATTCTGAATATATGTGGATGGTATTTGTGGTTATGTTTATGTTCAAATATGCCAAACTGTATATTAACATTTTAATGTATATTTTCAGATAATTCTTTTAAAATTTATTTAAAACCTGAAATAAACAACTTTTCCATATGTCCTATAGAGCTACCTAGAGAGTACAGTCTTTCTCTTTCTAGTATAATCAAGATTCCTTCATCCCATGACGTAAAAATTATCCAAGACTACAACTTTCAAGGTGTTTTATTGAAATCTGTGTTATCCCATAACACCAAATCTCTTTTAGTTACACAGCTCTTCTTTCTAAAACAGTATATCTAAATTACCATTACCATTTCTAAGCTGTATTTGTTTGTTCATATTTTTATCTCTTTCCTCTAAATGGAATTAAAATATTCCAGCCAAAATTTTCTTTAATATACAATTTTATAAACACCTTTTCAGGCAGCTTTTTGAATGAGCTAGACTTTAACTAATATCCTCCTATCAGTCTGAATAAAGCATAGATCTTTTCAATATATTTAAAATAAAACACCATATTTCAGTCTATTTAAAATAAATAATAAATATTCATTGAGCATGTAAATATGTTGAGTGCTATTCTGAACAATTTAAACGAAACATGAAATTTTATCATTTAAACTTTGTCAAAAAGCCCCCATTATTAATCCCATTTTGCAGATAAGAAAACTAAAACATACTGCTGTTGAATAACTTGGTTGTGGTCACCAAACAAGGTGAGGGGTCTCATATTAGCATCCAAACAGACTGAAGAATTTGGCTGTTCTTTTTATATAATTCTTAACACATTCTTTTTTTTTTTTTTTTAGATTCTCCATTAATTTTAGCCAAGCCTCCAATTTATGCTTTGAGTTTTGTTATATGTATAAAGACATATCAAACCTACTCTTTACCTCCATCCTGATACAGCATTTCTGATCTTTTATTTTCTCAGCAGTTTTCTAATCTTAAATAGATCAAAACAAATGTGTGATGTGGAGGCTCAGCCATAGTTGAGAGTTATAGCCTTAGAACAGACAACCTGAATTCAGGGACAAAATCTTCCACTTATTCCGAACCCTTGTTACACCTTTATAATCTGACTGCCAATAGACACTCCATAAATATTTCCTCAGCGATTAAATCTTTATGAGCGTCTACACCATTACAGAGTTGCCTTCAGGCATTGATGCCTGGAAAGAGTTTATAGGAAAAAAACACAAAATCATTTATTTTGTTGAGTTGATTGCTTATATATTTTTCAAGGTAGTGTAAATGGGAACTTTGGAAAAAAGAACATCTGTAGCACGTATGTAAAATTGTGAAAATTTTTATGGCAACTACCAATTGATTATAATCAGTTATGTTAGAGTAACAAAACATTTAACAACCTATAGATGATGAGCACTGGTTAATCAGAATGTACAAGGCCATAAAAACCAGGTATTGATTATATCAGTACATAACAGTTGAATTTCAGGCCTTTATTTAACCACATGTTTTTAAATCATATTGTTTAGATCGCTTCAATCTAAAAGATGTTTCATCTGTTATAAAATGGTAAATTTTAAACGTTAGCCCACTTTCTTTTTCATATTATGTTCCTCCTTATAGTTCTAAATTGTATGGTACTCATATTATTTGCACTTTAAATACAGTTTTCTGTATAAAATACATGTTTTGATATACACTGACATTGAAGTAATTTCTTTTCAAATTCTGAATTTTCTAGTATAGGCGTTTACTTTGCAATACTGTAAAAGCTATTTTCCTAGCTTTTTGTGTAAACAAAATATATTTTCATAAAATAACAATAAAATAAATTTAAGCAAACTTCTACAGATGGAGACCGACTAAATTACTATTATTTCACAGTAGATAAGATTTTCTAGAAACTATGGATTTTTCTCAGTAGCCTATTTACTAACATACTTAACATAGAATCAGTAAATAACACTGTGAAATAATAATTAAATAATGTGTTTAATTTGGTAAATACATCATTTTAAAAGCTCCTTTCCTTAAAGTAAATCATTTCATGAATCAATTTAAAAAGATGCAATAGAAATGTCAACTAACATGGATTGAAACTATTGCTTAAAATTGTTAAGCAAACAAAAATAAAACAGCTGCATTCTCTGGTATGAAAAGCAAAACCAAAATGATGAGAACTTTGTGTAAAAATATTGTTAGAGAATAAATGTAAAATAATTAAATTAATTATATTTTAATAAATTTAAGAAAATAATCCTGCAAAAAGGTTCTAATATCTTCAAATTATTTGATATGTTCTCTTCTTGACCACACTTCTCAGAATTCCTTATTGTTAGAATAACAATTGAGGAATAACTACCTCTCAGAATAATCAGGAAAAAGGGGAACATTAATGAAAATCCCTACAAGTTCTAAATGGTTGTTGAGTTTCATGAAGTTTTACAAATGTTGTTTAGCATACAATGTAATTCGTTAAAAGTAAAAGAGTTCTAGAAATATAGAAGTTTCTACATTCACTCTTGAAAAAGTTTTGAATGGACTAAAATGAGCTGCAGGTATTTCTCCTGTTAGAATAAAAGAAGACAAGCAGAAGAAGCCTATGGCAGTTGTCCTGAGTAGACACTTGTACAATATGCAGACCCAATGCAATAGGTTATGGAGTGCTTATAGGTTATCAAAAGCTACACAAAGAGGGTAAGATGTGTCCCTCAAATTCTAGTGTGGAGAAGGTAAAGGAAAGTAGATTAGGCAAAATGAGAACAGTAGGATTTGTAACAATAGCTATGAGATCACAAAAAGTTCACAAATACAAATACAACATGAACAATATTCATTGAGAACATGATAATAGTTTATTGAAACATATTAAAGAATATCTTACTCAGTGGAAAACATGACTAGAACTCAATATTTTAAAGGTATCAATTATTACTAAATTAATCCAAAATTTCAACACAACTTCAATTGATAAAAATCAACATGTTGGCTGGGCACAGTAGCTCATGGCTGTAATCCCAGCACTTTGGGAGGCCTAGGTGGGTAGATCAACTGACGTCAGGAGTTTGAGACCAGCCTGACCAACATGGCAGAACTCTGTTTCTACTACAAATACAAAAATTAGCCAGGTGTGGTGGTGTGCACTTGCAATCACAGCTACTCGGGAGGCTGAGACAGGAGAATAGCTTGAACCTGGAAGGTGGAGGTTGCAGTGAGCCAAAATTGCTCCATTGCACTCCAGCCTCAGTGACAGAGTGAGATCCTGTCTCAAAACAAACAAACAAACAACAACAAAAAAAAAACACATGTTTTTGAGGAAATAAAAAGTTGATTTAGATTTGTAAGACAGTGTAATAGAGCATGAAAAGCCATGACAATCCTGAAACAAAAAGAGAAAACAAAGATGATTTCCCTCTACCATATATCAAGACTCATCTACAAGATTAAAACTAAGATGAAGTGGTGTATTCAGATAAAGCGTTTCTGGAAACAACCAATATTCTCAGCTCTCTCTTCTTTCTCTGTCCCAAGAAATAGATAAATGACAAGTATATAGATGATAGATAGATACCCATGTTGCATTTATGATATGTGACAGACATAGCATGGCAAATTAGTAGAGAAAGATTGGTCTATTAAGTATACAGGGCTGAAGCAACTAGATAAGTTTAGCCATACAGAAAATTCTCAGCTGGACTTATACCTCACAGCATACACAAAAATCAAGAGCAGAGGAAACAGTACAAATATGTAAAAGACAGAACTTTAAATATTTTTGTATAAAATGTAAGAAAATACTTTTATAATCTCAGGTATTTGGATATTGGATGACATTTTAAATTGAGAGACAAAATGAAATCATTTTAAAAGTAGTTTACAAATTAAACGATGTCAGAATTAGGAATTCTTATTTGTAAAAATACATTATCAAAGCAATGAAAATACAAGCCATAATTGGACAAAGCAACCCATTATCTATAACCGATAAAGGGAAAAGCAAAAGACTGACAGTTCAATAGAAAAATGAAGATGTGAAAAGTCATGTCCTGAAAATGAAATCACAAATATCACTTATATTTGTAAAAAGATGTTCAATATCACTACTAATCATTAAAATTAAATGTACTGCAACAACAAGGACACCATTTAAACATCTATTAGATTTACAAAACTAAAATGCCTAATCCCAAGGGCTGACTGACATGTAGAGCAATGAAAAGTCGCATAAACTCATAGTGAAATTGTAAATTGGCAAAACCAGTCTTTAAAATATAAACTCAAATATGAACATATTCTACAACTCAGACATATGAATGTACACACATACATTTTGCTATAGTAATGTTTATAGCATCCGTTTTAATAATAAAAATCTGGAAATAACTCCCAAGTACAACAGATTAATCACACAACACAATCATGGTGAATAATAACACTGCTTTTATAAAACCACTATTCCAAGGGTTTTAAATATATGCAAAAAAACACTATTCCAAGTGTTTTAAATACATGCAAGAGTCAGATTTGCCATGAAGCTAATAACATCCAAGTTTATTAAGAGCTCCTCATTTGGACAAGCCCATTCCACAGATCTGATAGTAGCTTTGCAATATGTGTATATGGCCATATATTTCTGTAAAATTTGCAAATATATTTATGATTTCCTGTAATTTCTTTCTTCTTTGGAAGTAAACATCCATTTACATAGCTAATTGTTATTTATAATTTGTATTCTTTCTCCAAAATGTAGGGGACATTGCGCACATGTACTCCACAACTTAAAGTATAATAATAATAAAAAAAAATTCAAGATGACCCATATAACCTTGAATCATTCCTATCTATATTATTTACGTATTGACACTACCATAGTTTACACATAAAGAAACAAATTTCAGAAAGTTTAAGTAACTTCCCTATGAAGGTTATTCAGTTCACAGCACAAAATTCAAAACTAGGTCATCTAGCTCTACATTTCACGATCTGAAATTCCATATTTACATAGCTAGAGACATCAACATGAATGAATCCCCAAACACAATGTCACTAAACACACACACACACACAAACAGTATGCCTCCATTTATGTAACATCCAGAAACAGTACAAAATAAACTGTGTGTCTTAGGGATATATACATTTATGGTAAAAAGATGAAGAGCCGCACAAAAAGGGTTAACATATAATTCACAGTAGGAGTCATATGCACAGGAGAAGGNTTTAAGAAAATAATCCTGCAAAAGGTTCTAATATCTTCAAATTATTTGATATGTTCTCTTCTTGACCACACTTCTCAGAATTCCTTATTGTTAGAATAACAATTGAGGAATAACTACCTCTCAGAATAATCAGGAAAAGGGGAACATTAATGAAAATCCCTACAAGTTCTAAATGGTTGTTGAGTTTCATGAAGTTTTACAAATGTTGTTTAGCATACAATGTAATTCGTTAAAAGTAAAAGAGTTCTAGAAATATAGAAGTTTCTACATTCACTCTTGAAAAGTTTTGAATGGACTAAAATGAGCTGCAGGTATTTCTCCTGTTAGAATAAAAGAAGACAAGCAGAAGAAGCCTATGGCAGTTGTCCTGAGTAGACACTTGTACAATATGCAGACCCAATGCAATAGGTTATGGAGTGCTTATAGGTTATCAAAAGCTACACAAAGAGGGTAAGATGTGTCCCTCAAATTCTAGTGTGGAGAAGGTAAAGGAAAGTAGATTAGGCAAAATGAGAACAGTAGGATTTGTAACAATAGCTATGAGATCACAAAAGTTCACAAATACAAATACAACATGAACAATATTCATTGAGAACATGATAATAGTTTATTGAAACATATTAAAGAATATCTTACTCAGTGGAAAACATGACTAGAACTCAATATTTTAAAGGTATCAATTATTACTAAATTAATCCAAAATTTCAACACAACTTCAATTGATAAAATCAACATGTTGGCTGGGCACAGTAGCTCATGGCTGTAATCCCAGCACTTTGGGAGGCCTAGGTGGGTAGATCAACTGACGTCAGGAGTTTGAGACCAGCCTGACCAACATGGCAGAACTCTGTTTCTACTACAAATACAAAATTAGCCAGGTGTGGTGGTGTGCACTTGCAATCACAGCTACTCGGGAGGCTGAGACAGGAGAATAGCTTGAACCTGGAAGGTGGAGGTTGCAGTGAGCCAAAATTGCTCCATTGCACTCCAGCCTCAGTGACAGAGTGAGATCCTGTCTCAAAACAAACAAACAAACAACAACAAAAAAAAAACACATGTTTTGAGGAAATAAAAGTTGATTTAGATTTGTAAGACAGTGTAATAGAGCATGAAAAGCCATGACAATCCTGAAACAAAAGAGAAAACAAAGATGATTTCCCTCTACCATATATCAAGACTCATCTACAAGATTAAAACTAAGATGAAGTGGTGTATTCAGATAAAGCGTTTCTGGAAACAACCAATATTCTCAGCTCTCTCTTCTTTCTCTGTCCCAAGAAATAGATAAATGACAAGTATATAGATGATAGATAGATACCCATGTTGCATTTATGATATGTGACAGACATAGCATGGCAAATTAGTAGAGAAAGATTGGTCTATTAAGTATACAGGGCTGAAGCAACTAGATAAGTTTAGCCATACAGAAAATTCTCAGCTGGACTTATACCTCACAGCATACACAAAATCAAGAGCAGAGGAAACAGTACAAATATGTAAAAGACAGAACTTTAAATATTTTGTATAAAATGTAAGAAAATACTTTTATAATCTCAGGTATTTGGATATTGGATGACATTTTAAATTGAGAGACAAAATGAAATCATTTTAAAAGTAGTTTACAAATTAAACGATGTCAGAATTAGGAATTCTTATTTGTAAAATACATTATCAAAGCAATGAAAATACAAGCCATAATTGGACAAAGCAACCCATTATCTATAACCGATAAAGGGAAAAGCAAAAGACTGACAGTTCAATAGAAAATGAAGATGTGAAAAGTCATGTCCTGAAAATGAAATCACAAATATCACTTATATTTGTAAAAGATGTTCAATATCACTACTAATCATTAAAATTAAATGTACTGCAACAACAAGGACACCATTTAAACATCTATTAGATTTACAAAACTAAAATGCCTAATCCCAAGGGCTGACTGACATGTAGAGCAATGAAAAGTCGCATAAACTCATAGTGAAATTGTAAATTGGCAAAACCAGTCTTTAAAATATAAACTCAAATATGAACATATTCTACAACTCAGACATATGAATGTACACACATACATTTTGCTATAGTAATGTTTATAGCATCCGTTTTAATAATAAAATCTGGAAATAACTCCCAAGTACAACAGATTAATCACACAACACAATCATGGTGAATAATAACACTGCTTTTATAAAACCACTATTCCAAGGGTTTTAAATATATGCAAAAAAACACTATTCCAAGTGTTTTAAATACATGCAAGAGTCAGATTTGCCATGAAGCTAATAACATCCAAGTTTATTAAGAGCTCCTCATTTGGACAAGCCCATTCCACAGATCTGATAGTAGCTTTGCAATATGTGTATATGGCCATATATTTCTGTAAAATTTGCAAATATATTTATGATTTCCTGTAATTTCTTTCTTCTTTGGAAGTAAACATCCATTTACATAGCTAATTGTTATTTATAATTTGTATTCTTTCTCCAAAATGTAGGGGACATTGCGCACATGTACTCCACAACTTAAAGTATAATAATAATAAAAAAAAATTCAAGATGACCCATATAACCTTGAATCATTCCTATCTATATTATTTACGTATTGACACTACCATAGTTTACACATAAAGAAACAAATTTCAGAAAGTTTAAGTAACTTCCCTATGAAGGTTATTCAGTTCACAGCACAAAATTCAAAACTAGGTCATCTAGCTCTACATTTCACGATCTGAAATTCCATATTTACATAGCTAGAGACATCAACATGAATGAATCCCCAAACACAATGTCACTAAACACACACACACACACAAACAGTATGCCTCCATTTATGTAACATCCAGAAACAGTACAAAATAAACTGTGTGTCTTAGGGATATATACATTTATGGTAAAAAGATGAAGAGCCGCACAAAAAGGGTTAACATATAATTCACAGTAGGAGTCATATGCACAGGAGAAGGAGAGTGTAATGAAGAGAAGCCTATAGGAGGCTTCAGATTCATTGGTAAGGGCATATTTTCTAAATGGTCGCAAAGTCTAGATGTATCCTTTTTTTAATTGTAAGGGACCTACATAAACCCTTTGTATAATACTGAAATGCAAAAAAACTGAGTTAGTAAAAAAATCAAAGTAAGCTTTACATAAGTATCTCAAAGTGAACAGCTTCCCCTATGTATATGCAGAAATCCCAAGTACAACCTGGATTGTACTTCTTAAAAATTAATGCAAAAAAATCTCATTTAGGTTTTAAACTATATTTTGCCATGTTTTGAAAGCGAACACAATTTTATTTTGGTTTCATCAAAAATATTCATAACCGAATGGCTCAAAGAACCTAAAATCCTGGTAACAAAGAACCTAAAATCCTGGTAACTCTTGTATCATTAGTAAATGAATACAGATTCCAGAGTTCTGGCCTTATCTTGGTATATAAACGGAAAGAGTTTCTATCCAAATAATGAGATGAAGCTAAATAATCTACACAATAATTTCTTTCTGGAATCCATCTGAGTGCTAAATTTGCAGATCAACTAACTATCCCCAAATTCGAGGAACCCTGCAGCCTCTAAAAAGAGATAAGACACTGGCAATTATCCACCTACATGAGGGCACTGGAAGAAAAGAAGGCACCATGCAAGTAGGCACAAAAAAAAAACAACAAATTTTTTAAAATATAGCTTAAAAGCTGAACTTGCACAAGTTGTGAGAGTATAAAACCCTGGGAGCCTAGACATAGAGAACAGTCACTTTTGCAGTCTGTTCTTAATAGACCTTGCAATTTGCTCTTCAGAAAGACTGGGGGCAAGAGAGGCATTCCTCATGATACAGGCCTGATGTTGAGTAACAGCTGATGCTGAGGTGAGAAACAAAACAAAACAAAAAAACAATTCTTACCTGCATCCTCTCCCCTAGTGACATAAAGTATTCAACTGCTTAAAAAAAAAAAAAAGGCAGTCAATCCTGTCCCTTTCAAAACACAGGTGAAAACCCACTGAGTTTTTAGAAAAGAGAAAGACCCTCCTTGTTCCAGAAAAATAAAAAAAAGAAAACCCTTACCAACGTGAACAAGGTAGGAACACAGAAAATTCTGCTCAAAAGGCTTAGAGGCATATAACTACCTAAGGTTGACACTGAGTGAGAAAATGTATAACACTCCCTTGTCCTGCACCACCCATGCTTGCAAAGAACCAACAAACAAGCAACAGCAAACTACTCCTGGTAGAGGGACAAGAGCATGAGAAACAACCTCTCTTGAGTGCAGGCTCACAAGGAACACTTAAAACAGAGGATGGACCTGGCACAATAAAGAATTTGATCAATTAATACAGCTCCCACCACAAGCACAAAATAACACTAAAGGAATAAGTACATTGTAACCATAGTGACTAACAAAACCAAAACAAGCTTAGCTTCTCAATAAAGATCTTCAGAAAAAGGGGCATGCCTACTTCCAGGCATAAACACTTTAAACTTGGTCTCCCCTACCTTGCATAGAGTATGTACATTTCAACTAAAAATTATGAGACACACAAAATAGAGAGAAAAAATAATAGGCTGTTAAGAGACAAAACAATCCATGGAACTAATCTCAAATATAATCCTATTGTTGAAAAAAAATAGAAAGTGGATTTAAAATAACTATTATTAATATGTTAATATTTCTAGGGGAAAGGTCTGAAGAAATCCATGAATGGATGGGTAATGTTAGCAGAAAAATGGAAAAAGCAAAAAAGTGTTCAAGGACATGCTATAAATAAATAAGACACACACACACACACAGAAAAAAAAAGAAAAAAGCTTGTGCGTGCACGCATATGCGCACACACACGCGCGCGCACACACACACAGAGGATTAATGCATTAATACCGTTGAAAGACTTATCAGTAGTCCTCACACATTGAAGAAAAGACTCAGTGAACCTGAATATAGGTGAATGGACATTATTGAAATTAAAACATAAAGGGCAAATTAGTGGGAAAAAATAGAACAGGGTATCCAAAAGAAATCAGTCAGTATCAGTCTAAAATACGTACAATGAGAAACACCAAAAGAGGGAGAACAGAGATTAGAATATTTGAGATTAGAGATTAGAAATTCTTGACAATGAATGGTCAAGAATTTACTTAAAAATAATTAATATTTTAAAAAGACAGAAATACATTTGTACTACAGAGGACCAAAGATAAAGAGAAATGTTTAATTTCCAGAAAAAAGACACACATTACATACAGAAGGGCAAATGTAAAAATTACAACAGGCTTCTTATCATAAGTTACAAAAGTCATAAGACAATAAAGACTGACATCTTTAAACTGCTAGGGTATGGATGAAGCAGGGATGGGGGGAATTAAGGAACTGTCAGTCCAGAATGTCATATACAGCAAAAGGACCTTTGTAGTATGAGGGAAAATAAAATTTTGTTCAGCCAAAAACTGATAATTCATTAACAGCAAATCTGCATTGTAAAAAATCCCACAGGAAACTCTTCAGGAAGAAGGAATTAATACCAGAAAGAAAGTTGGATGTGTACAAATAAATAACAACTTCACTTTTTGGTATATGTATAATGTACTATATTAAACAAACAAAAAAAAAGGTATTTGTGTACCTGTATCAATGGGAAAGTAAAATGCATAACAACAATAGGAAAAAAGATGAGAGAAGTATTTGAGGGCACAGAGTTCTAAGGAGCTGACATATCACTTCATGTGGAATAGTATATGAAAATAAATAGTAATTACACACACACACATTGGCGTACCTTGGAGTTATTGCAGGTGCAGTTTCAGACCACTGCAATCAAGTGAATATGGTAATAAAGAGATCCACACCATTTTTTTTTTTTTGGTTTCCTAGTGCATATAAAAAGTTATGCTTGCACTATATTATAGTTTATTAAGTGCACAATAGCATTATGTTTAAAAATAAGGGTGAGGTCCCAATATGATATGATTGGTAGTGGCTTTATAACAAGAGGAAGAGCTCTCTCTTTCTCTCTTTTTCTCTACTTGCAAGCACTAGGAAAGGCCATGTGAAAAAACAAAGAAAAGGTGGCTTTCTGCCATCCAGGAAAAGAACCCTCCCCAGAATCATAATATGATGGCACCCTAATATAAGATTTCCAGCCTACTGAACTGAAAGAAAATAAAGACCTGTTATTAAAGGCACCAAGTCTATGTTATTTTGTTACGCAGCTCAAGCTAATATAATACATTTGTTTTTTAAAGTATTTTTCAGTGTAGGGAAGAATGAGAGAATTGCACTTAGATTGTGTGATATACACAACATGGATGACGCAGAGAATCCAGAATCATGTTCAAAAGATAGAATGTCTCCCAGACAATAACCAAAGCAAAAGTGTCAACATACCTGAAAAATATTGCTTATAATTTAGAAGAAGCAATGATATGCCACAAAAAATCAGTATGTGGGACAACAATGTCAGTTCTCCAGTACAATGTATTTTTTACCTGGCTAAGGGAAATTGGAACACTTGGTCATCTATAGCCTTTGTAAAAACTAGTCAATCAATTAATTAATTGTACAGGAATAGATCAATAACAAATAAATGCAATTTTAAAAATAATCAGATTCTGATGTCATACCTTCAAATCATAAAACTAACAAACTCTTGATATTTGTGCTCCAATAATTTAATTTCTCATTTTTTTCTACAGCATTTGCTCCATAGCTTCAATGTTCATTTTGATAATCATCTTTTCAACATGTTATTGGGTTGATTTTAATATTCAGTTCTCTTAATAGATATTTTAAGGGTCATGGAATAAATTATAAATATATTATTATGCAAAAACCTACTCTTAGTACTGTTATCATGGATCATCACTTTTGAATCAGAAGAACTCGGGGACCTGAATAAAGCAAGCACATCATTTAGGAACCAATCAATCAGAAGATAAAAATCACACAGTAACTTGAACATAAAATTTTAAATAAAATAAATTATTAACTATAACAGAGAGTTGGAATAATGGAAAATTATCTACTAAAGAGTAAAGGGTACTCTAAAAAATATAAAAATAACAGATATACAGCAAACCACCACCCCTTGGAATGACATAGTACTCCTGAGGAACAGGCTCTTCTCTAGCACTATTGAGATCCAGACTTCCTTGATGAGAGTGGGCATATCTATGACTCACTGGAGGTAGAGAAAGTCACTGGGGTTACAAAACCACCCAAGGTGGTACAAGAGGACATTTTTTAATAAGAGATGCCCTGTTGGAACCCCTTCACTGGGAAACCCTGAGCATTGAGGAAGTTGCACACGGTGTGGGAGCCTGCCTAAAAGAACACAGCAGAACCAGAAAGAGAAACTCCTTTCCTCATCCATGGTTAAATAGGTGAAATATTTACAGAATCTATGCTTACATATTATTGTATAGCAGTTATTTCAAGGTGATTTAGAGAATAGAGGCAATGCATTATAACCAGTACCTAAATTTTCAGTATATGGCAGGGAAAATGCCAAGTTAAAACGAATGGTCAACTATGTGGTTTACTGCAGGCCACATGTTTTGCTCTGTACTCATTTTATATCCTACTCATCCACCAATAAGAAGGGGACAGAAAAGGGATTAGCATACAGAAAATAAATTCAGAAGTATGCCAGAGTTGGTTACATGAGTGTTTTCAATTTGTGAAAATTCATTTATTCATATGACTGTATTGTTTTTATACTTAAATAAAAACTTGTAAAGTAAAACATGCCATAGCACACAGCCTTCCACAATATCCATGAACTGAGCCATATTGATACACTTATTTCTTTATGGTGTAATTTTCTATTTAATTGCAATGGTTTAATTGTGTATAATTTTATTTCTAGGCCCTAAAGATACGTAGATCTTAAATACATGTTTGTTAAAAAAATTGAAGAGAATATCTATTGTGCAAGTTAACATTTGCAAGCTTTCAAATTTTTTTTTTCTAAAAACATCTTAGAGTTTCTCAGTTTGCCTGTACATGAACGCAATTGCCATAATAATTGCTATGAGGAAACTGCCTCCAAGATTATTAATTAGTTTATGATAAAAAACCAAATAACCTCTATTTCATTTCTAAGTTCTTGTCCTTGTATGAAAGTTACTCATTGGAGATCCAACTCTTCCCCAAATAACTGAAAATTGAAATGTCTTCACCCTTCGGTGGAGAATCATTTCCTGTCTTCGAAGATAAGTCTTTTCAACAGTGTTGTGAACAAACGAATTACCTTTAGTGGTAGACTGATTTCATTGATGGTCTTAATTGCTTTTCTAAACCATGTCATTTGTTCTGTAACTTTCCGGTTTTTTTTTTTTTTTTTTTTTTTTTTGACTATGTGCTGTGCTGTGTTAATTTATCTGGCTAAAGTGGTATTAACAAATGTAACGCAAGCAGAGACTTGGAAAAAGAAAAGTGTGCATTTCTTCTTGTTCTATTATTGCATGACATGGCCTGCTATCTCTTGGACGATTGCTATCAACATGAAAATCAATTCAGACTAGCTTACAGGAAGATGAGAAACCACGTGGAGTACAGCAAAGGTATCTCAGCTGAAGCCATCCAAGACTAGCTGGCTCATAGGTTACCCATCAGTTTAGGAATGAGTAAATGAGTAAACCCGGGCAAGATCAGTGAAGTTCAATCCAGATCAGCAGAACCTCCATATTGGGGGGAAATAAACAGGCTCAGAAACCGTCTTTGTTAAGAAAAATGTATAAAAAGGGTAATTGTAAATAAGTCCTATTTCATAGTTTGGAAATTTTCCACACATTTCTAAAATTACAAAAAATGATGAAGAAAATCATGACTATGAATCTTTAAAATAATATAATAGGTTTCTAGAGTAAATGTAGTATAATCCACAATAATGTAAATATCTATAAAATATTTTACACCTCAGCTTAATGTTTGAAGGAGAAGAGAGTATATGTGGTGTAATAATAGAAATGTCATATGAGAGTTTTAAATTTCACATTAAAAAACATATCTGATAACTCCCTAGACTTTTCTCCTGAAAGTAGGCTCCACCCAAAGTGGTCTCTGTCAAATCTTTCAACTAGCCACAGTCTTCCAAATTGGAGTTTTCATACCTGTTGCCTGGTATATACATTCCAGAATATCTTCTATGTCCTAGTGATATCATATTGAATCTCCTGTTGCATAACATAAATTAGGTCCCTTTTGTATATTTTATCATATTAATAACCTATAATTTTATTCTATTTTTAATATAATTACATTAACTTTTAAATTTTGTGTGATTATTTGTTAATTGCCTCGAAGGCCTTATACATGCAGGTAGATGCTGTTTAGTTCACTGTGTTAGTCTCAGCATGCAGCACAATGCCTGGCACATACACAGTGATCAACGGGAATTTTAACGAATTAATGAATACATTAATTATAATGTCTTATTGTTTTAGCTCACACGGATTTATTTGGAAAAGTATTCTTTAAGAACATTTAAAAATACATAATGCTGAAAATAAGCCTATTTTTATCTTTGACTAGATATATTACTAAGTGATATATCATTAAGTTTTGCCACTTAGATTTATCAGACTTCCTTGGATAACACCTCCATAGATGTGTGTGGTTATTTGTATTATTATGTAAAACCATGCTGTAGCATTCCAATTTCCAAACCAACAAATATATGTAAACACTTAAAATATGTATTTCATTGGATTATGTAGCAAACATTTTATTTAGAGATCATTATCAAATTAAATTGCATTTGAATAATTCACACAGTTAATTTTCCAAATTAAATCAGTTCAAATTGTCAAGAACATGAATGGTCTAATTTTATTTTTTTACTTTTAAGCTAATAATTCATCCTGACACAGTTTCATGAATACTAGAAGAAGACATGAGATTCATGGATCAGAGACAAGGTACAGCAAGCAGCATGAGCTTCATACTTGTATCATTCTTTTTGTCCCCTAAGTCCCTTTAGGGCGATGCAAACAGCTCAGGTGCATGCTGCAGATGGTAAACAAACCTGTCTTCTGTTACACAGGGAGATACTATTTTTGTTTTCAAAGACTGTTTGCTACATGTATATTCTCAAAAATATGGTCCAGAACTAAAACTGTCAATGCTCTGCTCACCAGACATGCAAAAACATGAGGGACTCAGGGAAATTTGTCTCGTAATGTACTCTTCTGACATTAATGTAAATTTTGCAGTTTATACTTTGGAATAAGCACTATAATCATTTTATCTGAGTAGCATGTGTATGTGTCAATTAAAATTTTTAATTTCAATAGAGTAAATTTGAACCTGCTAAATACTGTACTAGAGAAATTTTATACTGAATTATTGAAACTAAATAATACCACACATCTACAGCCATCTGATCTTTGACAAACCTGAGAGAAACAAGAAATGGGGAAAGATTCCCTATTTAATAAATGGTGCTGGGAAAATTGGCTAGCCATAAGTAGAAAGCTGAAACTGGATCCTTTCCTTACTCCTTATACGAAGATTAATTCAAGATGGATTAGAGACTTAAATGTTAGACCTAATACCATAAAAACCCTAGAAGAAAATCTAGGT
>NW_016803282.1:416440-420348 GCF_001698545.2 Rhinopithecus bieti | reverse complement strand
TATATATTTATAATATAATATATATTTTTTCTTTTCTTGTCCTCACTTCCTATATGTGTATATATGTATATATGTGTATATGTATATATGTATATATGTATATATACGTGTATATATGTGTATATATATGTGTATATATGTATATATGTGTGTATATATATATATGTAACTTCCTGAATCAGTGGATTATGTCATTTATTACATAAAGGCCTGTTTTTGCCTGCAATTTTACATTAATTTATCAAGAAAATGGAGATATTTTTATTTTCTTTACATTTCTTCATTTATCTATTATGCACACACCTAACAAATATTAATTTATAATCTTCTACCTACACTCTTATAGTAAAGCCTTATCACTAAATAACTAACATTTAGCAATGTGTTACAAGTTTTCATTTATGCATGAAGTTTTAACATCAATTCCTAAATTATTATATAATATATAATACCTATTTGGGAATAAACACTATTCAAGGCACTGTATAGAAGTGAACCAAATGACCAAGGAATATATTCCTCCATCAGGAAGCATATTCCAGGGAGGAGCATCATACAGTGAACACATAGAAATGCGAATTTTGTAGTGTAACAATTATGGTAGGAAAAAAATAGGGTAGGAATGTTACCTTAGATGCAACGGTGATAAAAGGTCTCTCTATCAGGAGGTAACTTTCTAACAGAAATAGAAATCTTGAAAAGCAAACAGCCATGGGAGGAGTCAGAAAGTAAAGACCTGGGGAAGGCCCTCCAAACTCAAAGCCCCAAAGGGAGCAAATGAAAAGATCAGAGCTGCTGTAGTTAAAACTGTGGATGTCATGTGCACTTAATTCAGGGCTAGATGAGTTCATCTGAGGAAGTGAAGAGGGTTAAGGCCAAAGACTCCAAAATCCAGTGGTTGTTAGTGGAGGATCCACTGGCAAAAGTCAGAGAGTAGAAATTAAAGCAGCCATGTGTGGGAAGCCCAGAGAGAAAAGAGTTTCTTCACATTGTGTTCTTTATAATAACTTACATTGCAGAATTTTGACTAATTGCAAAACAAGTGAAGAAAATAGTCATTCAAAGAGCAAAGTGGAATTTTAACATTACTTTAGAATAAAGAGAAAGCAATAAAATAAAATATAGTGGAAATGAATTTTGCATTAATGAATGGAAGTACTATACTCATACGAATAAATAAAAATTTATTCCTACTAATGTAGTTTAATAGCAAAGTAATAAAATAACAAAGATTTATTTCAATCAAAGTATCCATTGTTGTGTTGTTCACTCAAGGAAAATAAAGTTAGTGGCAGTTTACAGGTCTGGAAAAGTCAGATTTCTGTGTTTTTGCATTTCAACACAACTATTCTGTGACAATAATAAGTTAATTTGGTGCTTTAAATCCACACTATTAAATTCAACTATTGTGCTCTGACATTCGTTGGCCTCCATTAACACATTAAAATGGACTTGTGATATAATTTTCTAAATTATTTTAACAGAGACAAAAAGTCATGTAATTCACTTGGGGATGAGAAGCATTAAGGACCAAGTTCCTTCATTAGCATATTACCTCAGTGAGGCCATGTGATGCTATAAAACTTCAGAAGAAATTTCTTTTGTGGACTGAGAAGCTGGTTAACATGAAGTTTAGGGATTGGGAGTTGTAGGGAACAGTGCTGAAGTAGGATACACAATAGAAACAATTATGTGATTCTTGTCTCAGAATTACCTTCTATAAAATAGGGACCTCAGTGGCATCAATTATGTTACAAGATTGAATGATTTAATTTGCATAAAATACAAATGTGTCTGTGAATGTAAATATAATGTAATGGTATATTAGTGCTCTTTTGTTACAAGTTTAACAGTTGTATCTTAAGATAGGTCTAATACTGGAATTCAAACAAGCTTGGAACAGATCTTTTAGCCACCTCAGAGGGTGGCTAATCTGTAATGAACCCCAAAGATAATCACAGCATTTCTTGGATTCTAGGACTAATACATGATAATTCACTAATGCTGCACCTCATGTAATACTTCCAACATTTAACAATGATAGCGGCCAGGCGCCGTGGCTCACACCTGTAATCTCAGCAATTTGAGAGACCGAGGCAGGTAAATCACGAGGTCAAGAGATCGAGACCATTCTGGCCAACATGGTGAAATCTCGTCTCTACTGAAAATACAAAAATTAGCTGGGCGTGGTGGCGGGAGCCTGTAGTCCCACCTACTCCGGAGGCTGAGGCAGGAGAATGGCGTGAACCCCGGAGGCGGAGGCTGCAGGGAGTCAAGATGGCGCCACTGCACTCCAGCCTGGGCGACAGAGCGAGTCTCCGTTTCAAAAAAAAGAAAAAAAAGATTGTCTAAAAATTTAATAAGTACTCAACAGTTGGTAAGACTGATGATGGTTAGAGAAGAGGCAGGAAGAGGGCGATTAGATAGTGTAGGATGGGAGTGCAGGACCAGGAGACAGGGAGACAGAAGACAAAAATCTCCAATGACTTCTTCGAATACCATCCACTATAAGAAAACACTCGAATGAACCCAAACAAAAAAGTCTTGTTACATTTCAAATCTATTCACCTGATATTTTCTTTAAGGAGCACTTTCCCTCAGCATCTTTTAAATTATGGATTACATATTGTGTGAAATTTCTGGAACATATTTGATCCGTGACTGACTAAATTTATAATTATGTGAAAGCAAAAAATGTACCTAAATCTAAAAGTCATGTTCGACATTTATTTTCTGCTAACCACTTTGAAACAAACTATGCAAAATGAATTTCTAATATAGCTTAATTATATACATCATTGACTAAATCATGTTGTTTATGCTATTTTTAATCACTATATATTACATTTCCAAATACTTTTTACGTTTGAAGATGTACAATTTCTGAGGGTTTACATAATAAAAACAGTAGGCTTAGAATATATTATTTCTATTTAAAATACTTTCTTTTACAGTTTATTTAATCTCCCTAAAGTAGGGGGTTCACAGTGCAGTTTTATCTTGGACAGTTCTAAACTCTTCTGTCATATTTTGAAACTCTTGTATAATAATTATTGTATTTCAGAATTACAAAAAACAAATTGATATAAGTGGTATGAATATTAAAGCTTATGTGTTCTGTATGAATTCTGATAACATTTTCAACCTTGTTCTAGTATGAACCAAAGACCTGATGTTTAACAATTGTATGATTCTGAGAAGATAAGTTGAGTTCCTTGAATCTGTTTCCTTATTTTCAAAATAAGGTTAATAAAACTTACTTCATTTTAAATAAATAAGTTGTAGTCAGTAAATCTTCTAATATACTGCCTGTCACAAAACAGGCCTTCATTAAATCAGAAGTATGAAAAGTAATTTAGCAGAGTGGCAAAAGAAGCAAGGATTCTAAAATCAGAACAACCTTAGAGAGAACTGGAATTCATATACAGTGTACTTACTGTATATGTTTCAAAAATTAATTGACTTCATTGATTATTAAGATGAAAAATGCGTATGCTGCATGATACATGCACATGAGGCCTCCAGTACATTGCAAGTAATCACTATAATTTACAATTTGCAATTATATAATTTACAATTATATTCCAACTATCTATGCTGATTAATATATTTTCTACCTATACTTTGATAGCAACTTATTACTATATTCCAAACACTGTACAGAGCATTGTAATTAATTTTATTCTCAAGGATTAAGTATTCACAATTTAAAATAATAATAAACGACTTTTTGATAATCTAAAACATTGAAAGAAAGGAGAATTTCAATTTAATATATGAACGCTTAATTATCTATTGCTATCTGTTATGGAACCTCAAATAGAAAAATTCATTGAGATGATAGAAACTGTAATCAATCAACAAAGATGAAGTGATCAGGCAGAATATGTAAAGAAATAAAAGCCTTC
>NW_016803282.1:411583-415890 GCF_001698545.2 Rhinopithecus bieti | reverse complement strand
AAAGAAAGAAAGAAAGAAAGAAAGAAAGAAAGAAAGAAAGAAAGAAAGAAAGAAAGAAAGAAAGAAAGAGAGAGAGAAAGAAAGGCCTTATAAATAATTATAAATAATTATAAAATAAGGTGCTAACAGAGTTCTTCAGAATGAAAGCAAATGGCACCAAGTGATAATTCAGATATACAGAAAGGAATAAAGACACTCAAAATGGTAAATATGTAAGTAAATATAAATTATAAATATTAAAATGATGAATATAACAGAAAGATCTAATGATTTAAAATTACAAATATATGAAAACCTTTAACAATAGAGATTCAAGATATATGAAGCAAAAAACTGACAGAAACTCAGAGAGAAATAGATTCATAGTCATAATCAATAATTGGTATCACTCCTCCCTCTAGAATAATACAAGTAATAGTGGAAAAGAAAAAAGAAACACACTAGGAATATAAAGTATCAGAATGACACTCTCAACCAGTTTGACCGATATACCCCAAAACTGGAGAAAACATACTCTTCCAAGGTCACATGGGACATTCACAAGATGTACCATATAGAGGCCATAAAGCAATTCCAGTGCATTAACAAAATTAAATCTTGCAAAGGGTATTTTCTGATCACTGAAGAATTTGATGAAAAATCATTTCCAGAAAACTATCTGAAAAGCCTCTAAATATTAGTGATATAGGGATGTAAAGATTTCACACACACACGCACACACACACACGCACACACACACACACAATATGGCCAATGAAGAAACCAATTAAAGTGATGTTAGAAAATATGTCAAACTAAATAATCATTGAAATATAAGATTTCAAAATATTTGAGCAGCAGCTAATATGGTACATACAAATTTAAATGATTACAGGAAAGCAGGAGAAATTTAACCTAAATTAGCTAAGATCGCCTCTCAACAAAGTTTTAGAACAAATCAGCAAGCTAACCCCATGATAAATAGAAGAAGAAATAACAGTGACAATAGAAGAAACCAACAAAATAGAATAAAAACAGAAAAGTTAATGAAGCAAAATTTATTTACTTGAAAAGATTGTTAAAATTGATAAACTCCCATAAGATTCATAAAGGAAACATTAAGACAGTTGGAATTATCAATTATCAGGCCAGGCGCAATGGCTCACACCTGTAATCCTAGCACTTTGGGAGACTAAGGTGGGTGGATCACCTGAGGTCAGGAGTTCAAGACCAGCCTGGCCAACATGGGGAGACCCTGTCTCTTCTAAAAATCAAAAAAAAGAAAGAAAGAAAGAAAGAAAGAAAGAAAGAAAGAAAGAAAGAAAGAAAGAAAGAAAGAAAGAAAGAAAGAAAGCAAGCAAGCAAGCCAACTGTAGTGGTACATGTCTGTATTCCCAGCTACTTAGGAGGCTGAGTCAGGAGAATCCTTGCACCCAGGAGGTGGAGGTTGCAGTGAGCCAAGATCGCACCATTGTACTCCAGCCTGGGTGACAAGAGCAAAACTCCCTCTCAAAAACATAAAATAAAATAAAACAAAAATACTAGCATTAGAATTGAGACAGGTGCAATTACTACATATGCTAAAAACATTAGAAGTTGATAACGAATTCATGGTTTAAACACTCATATCAATAAATTTGTGAACAGGAATTTGGAAAAATGGACAAATTGTTTGAAAAGTTCAAGTTAAACCAATAAACATGTGGTTAAATACAAAATCTTAACAGCTTTTTATCTCTTAAATAAATTATATTAATTATCAAAATCTTTCCCCACAAAAATTTCAGAGGTTTACACTGGTGAATCCTGCAAAGGTTAAGAAATTAATTCATACCAATGTTACACAACTTTTTTTGTAAAACAGAGGAAGAAGGGCCACCTCTGAACATATGTTATGAATCCAATAAAACCTTGATATAAAAACATAACAAACACATTACAATGAAAAATTATAGACCTTCCTGAATAACTCTCCTGAATACAGAAAAAAAGTCATCAATAAAATACTAGCAATTGAAAGCACCAAAATATGCAAGTAAATACACACACACACACACACACACACACACACATTATGACCAAGTGGAGTTACCCTTTGAGGTGAAAAGTAGTTTAATCCTTGAAAACTGTACAATTTAATCTTCTAAGTTAAGAACATGATTTAACTTCACTAGCAGATGAAGGCAAACAATTCGATAATGGTGTTTCATTGATATAATCTGTTATGTAATTCAACACATTATAAAAACAAAAAGCTGGACAAAATGTTTAGAAAATTTTTATTTAAAAGTCAGTTCCAGATATACTCCACATTACACCTGAGTATACGTGTGTGTATTTAAGTAGTATAATTTGTATGCCCCACCCCTCACATTGTGATGCTTGACATTTCTGTGAAGGACATCAGAATAATAAATATATAAAGCTGGGAACAGATGTGAGGCTTTCTCATTTTCATTCAGGAAACCAAGGTTGCCTTGTATTATAAAAATAATTAACTACAATAAAAGACTAGAAAAGTCATAAACTATCTCAATGACTGCTGAAAAAAATTACACTTTTGATAGAAAAGAATCATTGATGATAACATCCTAGCACACTCGGAATAACATAAACATCTTTTATCTGCCAACAGGTATATTCGAAACATCTAAAGTATACGTCATACTTCATGGACAAACTCTGAAAGCTTACTTTTGAGATATGTAAGAAAAGGAAAGTTTCCATTAACATCATTTTCATTCAATATTGTACTGGATTTTCTGGGTGGTACAGTAAGTCAAGGAAAATAAATAAAAGTATGGAGACAGGCAAGAAACAACCATATTAGTATTGGCAGATGTTATCACTATTTAAAACCACATGTTCACTGCAATTTTTATTTCAACATTTATGTTGAATTAGATTACATAAATTATCCTATATTTTAATTTTTTAAATGAAATATTTGTTGTACTGTATAAAATATTTTATGATTATTGTTATCAATATTATTTATAATTTTCATATTGGTTAAATAATTTTCTATTTGTTAGAATTTTATTATACAATGAAGTGATATATTTTCAATGAAGTCAGTCCCTATGTAATCTTTGATGACATTTTACTCTAGATTAAGTTTAGGTTTAGATTTTATCAGTGATTTTTTTTTTCCTGTGACACATTGTTTATGAAAGAAAAAAATTAAATTATGGTGTTGTATTTACTATCTAAAACTATTTCTGGCATGATATGATACTTCAAATCAGTGATAAATATCTTTCATTTCTACTTAAAAAACCCACTGCTTTTTCATTAAGTAGCATCCATACTTCAGCAAAGAGTTGTGTGAAATATCTTGCATTTTTTTATTCAAAATGTTTTAATTTAGCATACTTAAAATATTTGACATAGTAAAACTTCCAGGACTTGCTTATACATTTGATAATGTATTAATTATTTTTAAAGGAATTTATATAATTCTTAGCAGTTAAATTTGCAAGGCAAACTTTAGAACACCATGTTAATGAATACATGAAAGTAAAAATTTCCAATACTGTCTATATACTGTTTTCATAAGACAAAGACAATGGAGAAAAATGCTTCCACATAAGAGAAAAGATAGCTATATCCAATTAAGAAATTACATTTGAAGCAATTAGTAAAGAATAACAACAGTCACTTTGTTGATAGTCTGAATTTTGCTTGCCTACCAAATTGAAGTGTGGACCTCTACACTGTACTGTCCTAACATTCCTTTATTATTACAATTTCTTATATCATAGAAATACATGCCAAATTTGAAAACCTAAGTGACTTCTGATTCCAAAACCAAAGAGGATCACTTTTCTTGATGTTTTATTTTTTCCCTTTATGTATGTATCCATAGATAATAATGTAGTTTGATTTTAAGAATTAGAGTTTAGGATGTCTTCTGAATAATAATTCAGGGAATAATTTGAGAACACACAAAATTATGTAAACTTAAAATTTGACAATTTTGATTAAATGTATATTTATCATTCATAGTATTATAAGTTGCTTTACATTTTAGAGCTACAGATTATAGGTGTATATTTTTTAATTATAATACTAAAATCTTTTTACGTCAGTGTAAATTTATTATGTTTGTATGCTCCTTATATTAAAAACCTTAAAATACTCCATTTCAAGATATAAAATCTTATGCTGTTTGAGAAAATAAAATATTATCTACCACTCTGCAATAAGTTAAGCATCTAGAACAAGGAAGAATGATACTTTTCCAAGACTAAAATAAGTATTATCTTTTCTAATATATTTTTGCATTTTAGTGCATGTATTTTTATCTTTATCAATCAGTATATCTT
>NW_016803282.1:386960-409500 GCF_001698545.2 Rhinopithecus bieti | reverse complement strand
TGTAAACTAGTTCAACCATTATGGAAAACAGTATGGCAATTCCTCAAGGATCTAGAACTAGAAGTACCATATGACCCAGCCATCCCATTACTGGGTATATACCCAAAGGATTACAAATCATGCTGCTATAAAGACACATGTACTCGTATGTTTATTGTGGCACTATTCACAATAGCAAAGACTTGGAATCAACCCAAATGTCCATCAGTGACAGACTGGATTAAGAAAAGGTGGCACATATACACCATGGAATACTATGCAGCCATAAAAAAGGATGAGTTTGAGTCCTTTGTAGGGACATGGATGCAGCTGGAAAACATCATTCTCAGCAAACTATCGCAAGAATAGAAAACCAAACACCGCATGTTCTCACTCATAGGTGGGAACTGAACAATGAGATCACTTGGACTCGGGAAGAGGAACATCACACACCGGGGCCTATCACAGGGAGGAGGTAGGGGGGAGGGATTGCATTGGGAGTTATACCTGATGTAAATGACAAGTTGATGGGTGCTGACGAGTTGATGGGTGCTGACAAGTTGATGGGTGCAGCACACCAATATGGCACAAGTATACATATGTAACCTGCATGTTATGCACATGTACCCTAGAACTTAAAGTATAATAATAATAATAATAAAAAAGAGTCGATTGATGCAGCAAACTTCACAGTTGTCTTATTTTATGAAATTGCCACAGCCACCCCAATTTTCAGCTTCCACCACTCTGCTCAGTCAGCAGCCATCAACACTGAGGCAAGACCCTCCACCGGCAAAAAGAGTATGACTTGCTGAAGGCTCAGATGATTGTCAGCCATTTTAGAAATAACATACTTTTAATTCAAGCATTTACATTTGTATTTTATACATAATGCCATTATACTTAATACACTTAATAGAATATATTATGGTATAAATATAACTTTTATATGCACTGAGAAACCAGAATAACTTGTTTGACTCTCTTTATTGCAATATTTGCTTTATTGAGACAGTCTATAACCAAACCTTCAAGATCTCCCAGGTATGCCTGAAAGTCTAGAAAATGTATTTTGTTAGATATCTTTTACAAAAGTACAGAAACTCAAAAACCTTAATGGTTTATTACATATTAACTTTTAATAATTTACCATATATTTGTACCCATTACTATATTGCGTAAGTCAAAAGTAGTGTACATCTAGATAATTTCCCATATGATAATTCTGAATATCATGAAATATTTTTCTGGAATTTTCAAATGAAAGTTGGCTAAAATAAAAGCATTTTAGTGTATATACTAAAAAATCATATAATTTTACCTCTGATATAAAATTATTATTAAGAAGAATTTTGATTTATATTGTCACAGTGGTACAGACATAGACTTTGGAATAGTTTTATGATGGTAACATATGCCAGTGTAACTCATTTTTAATTTAAATCCAATACACGTAAAAGAATTAGCCATGAATGGAAACATTCCCACACAGACAAAATAGTACACTTTTGGAAAAAACAAATCTAGTTTTTAATTCTTGTTTTACCTCTTGCTTTCATCTTGGTTAAATAAGTCCCTGAGCCTCAGTTTTCTGACATAAATGGGGAAAGATGTCCCTTTCCATACAACATTTGTATGATAATTAACTGAACAAATTAATATAGCACATTCACACTGTGTCTGGCATGTGATAGGCACTCAAAAATGTTAATTGTCTTCCCCATACGTTTCTAATATTTTTATACAGACTTAACTGAAAATCTATAATCTCTATATTTTACTTGTGTAGATTATTCTACTTGTAGAAAATTATTTTAAAAAGCAAGAAAAAATTGAAATTAAAGTCTCAGTGTGGTCCTGATTATTCTAAAGGTCTTAGATGAATATGTTACACTCCAACCAGAAATATGACAGCATTGATAAAACCTGCTTAAAGGAAACACACAAATTGCAGCTCCATTTTTAAAATTATGTCCAAAAATTAATATATAAAACATATGAGTATAATTATTTTACTTTCTCAGATTAACCAAAGATGAATGATAGTCATATTACTTTTAATGTGCAGAGAGATGCCAAAAAGGACATCTGAGATCACTTTAGCCCGTTAAGTGTAACATTAAATCCCAATAAAATTTAGGTTTGAATTTTACAATGCATCTCAATCTGAAATCTCCATTACTAATTGGTAATTTATTCCTTTTAAGTTCCTATCAGGTTGGCCTTGCCAATCTTATTCCCTTGATCACAATTTTTCACTTGCTCATTTCTAATGTCAAGATTCAGACTACTAATAGACAGCCATGAAATTCTGCTGCTTGGCTATACCATGAAAGTCACTGATCTCCAGGAATAATAAAGGTCTATATATTTTATTAATTGGTTAGCATATTCAATTCAATAATATTTATTAAAAATTTTCTATACATGTATAATTTTGGTATTTATTATGGGGTTACAATTTCTCAAAGAGCCTGAGATTTAGTGGGGAGCTAAAGCAACACATCTATGGATATATGTTAGATAAAGTAGAAATAAATGACATCAATTATTAGTTAAAACTAACTTTGCTTTGTCCCTGAAGAGCAGTGGTTTTCATGGTACACACAGGCAGCAGAACACTGTGGCTGTCCAACGTAAGTCTCATCACATGCTGTTTCTGCTTCCTTCATGTTTTGACTGACCTAGTACCGCATACTTACTCTAACTCCAGCTCTATTTTCTGTTTCAAGTTACAATGAACATTTCCAAACATATATCTTATTATAAGGAAGAGTAAAAACACAAGAGACAAAATGAAAATCAATGAAGTTATGGTAAATTAAATAATTTTTTTTTTTTTTTTTTTTTTTTGAGATGGAGTTTTGCTCTTGTCACCCAGGCTGGAGTACAGTGGCATGATCTCGGTTCACTGCAACCTCTGCCTCCCGGGTTCAAGCAATTCTCCTGTCTCAGCCTCCGAAGTAGCTGGGATTACAGGCACCTGCCACCACACCTGGCTAACTTTTTGCATTTTTTAGTAGAGACAGTTTCACCATGTTGGCCAGGCTGGTTCTGAACTCCTGACCTCAGGTAATCCACATGCCTCAGTCTCCGAAAGTGCTGGGATTATAGGCGTGAGCCACAGCGCCTGGCCCATAAAATGTTTTTAATGAAAGAAGCATCTTGGAGGGAAGAAAATGGGATTTTTTTCCCCCGAGTCATATCTATATATGTTTTTGGCTGAGTCAGTTCACACCAAAATTATCATCAGCCCAAAATTATTGGGCTCCTGGCCAATTACTCATGTGTGAACCTTTAGGCCAGACTACGGGCAATTACAAAGGCTTTACCTGGCAGGTCTCAGACGGGAAACTATGCCCTGCACAAAAGAGTTGGTGCACAGCCAGTGCAAGGCAGTCTATGATGGGACTTGCAATCAGAGACTCAGACCTCCTGGCTGGCCATTCTCTTATGCATAGCTTCATTCCTACCCCAGAGGCCTATGGTGGAGTCTTTCCTCAGACACCTCAGCTGAGGCCTCTTAATGGGGGAATGGGGGAGAACGAGGAGACACTTACTCCAAAAGGTTTCAGTACTTTTTCTTTCCTAGCCCTTACTCCTTCTTCCCCTCCCGTTTCCGCCACTCTACTCTAGGTCCATAAAACTGCAGGGCCTTTCTGTTCAGCTTCACTGTGCGGTGAGGTGACTCACCATGTTTGTGCTAATGCAGCTGACCCTTTACTGGGGCTGTTTCATGTGGGAAAATGAACAGTGGGGTGAGTTAGTGTCAGCTCTCATTTAGCCTCTGGCTCATATTTTTGTACTAAGCGATCACAGTCTTGACTGTTGCTTTCGTTTTGGTTTGTGGTTTCTATCAACTACTATGGCACCTGGCAGTACAGTTCTGTCCAGGTCAGCTCAAGCCCTTGAAATTATGTGCTTTTATGAGCCTTTCTTGTTTGTGAAGCAGAGACAGCAAAAACTTTCTCATTAGTATAACAAATGATATATGTGAATTTCCTAGGCTAAAACTGGCACTGAATAGTAGTAATTTCAAAACCACGATTGTAACTGGAAATTTGAAGGATCAGAAAAAGAGTTAATGACAGTGACTGGCTATATCAATAACTTTAAATATTGGTTAAGTATGTAAGTATGTCTCTACAAAGATGAATAATAAATATTATGACTTCAAGATACACATGGTTTACTCAATCGCCTCAAAGTCAACGTATGCGTAAGAAAACTATATTATAATTCCAACAGAAAACCAATTAACAAAATTCTTCTATTTCTACCAATGGTGCTAACATTCTTTGAGTCACACGGCCTCAAAATATTTACTTGTATTTTGTGTCTACTTTTGTCCTCATCTGTTGACAGAACTTGCTTTATATGAACTTGTCATAGAAACAAATTCTTTCTTATAACCTTTATCTGTTTTCTTAACAGGAATCTGACGCAAATGCTCTTCTGCATTTTTCCAATATTCTCATAATGTACTTTTTCAATAATAAACCATCAAGCAAAATATAAGCAAATTAATTCATTATATGCCATGTTAATTGATTCAAAGTACCAGGCATTTATTATTATTATTATTATTGATTTAGGTTCTAGAAAATTTATTCTTCACTGGTGCCTTATACCAAGAGCCACTACAGCGATGTAATTGTTGATTCTATGCCCTGCAACTAATATTTGCCCATTTCTGCCTTCATAACAATGCCCTAAAATTAGAGTTTTCTCACATTCCTTTAGAATTTTTCTACCTCTCCTTGTCTTTCAAGAATAAAGTTTGAATTTCTTCATTAAATATTTTAGTCCCCAGTTCGTAATTTGTTCTTCCATTAATAATTCATGCAGCCAGGCAGAGTCACGCCTGTAATCCTAGCAGTTGGGGAGGCCAAGGCAGATGGATCACCTGGGGTCACAAGTTCAAGACCAGCCTGGCCAACATGGCAAAACCCCGTCTCTACTAAAAATACCAAAATTAGCCGGGAGTGGTGGCAGGTGCCTGTAATCCCAGCTACTCAGGAGGCTGAGGCAAGACAGTCACTTGAACCCAGGGGGCAGAGGTTACAGTGAGCCTAGATCGCACCATTTCACTCCAGACTGGGCAAAATAGTGAGACTCTGTCTCCAAATAAATAAACAAACAAATAATTCAAGTGACACATAAAACTAATTTGTCACTTGATGCTATATTATTAAATTTATTTGGTAATATGACTAGTATTCAGGGTGTCATAGAACCTCCTTTGACACATAAATTACTACAAAATTTTGACTAGACAACAGTAATAACAAATGAAAAAGTTTAAATTACATCTTTATTATTCATTTAAGAAAATAGTATCAAATCTGCACAACTACCTAAATAGTGTTGGTAATTAAATGACATTTGATAAGAAATTCTAGTATATTATTTATCTGGGAACTCAGGTAAAGCATTTTCCTACCATTTCTCATTTAAAGTTCCTTCAATTTAGAAGTACACTGAAGCTATATTTGGTTCATGTAAAACTTAGCATATAGAAAGATCAACTCCAAATTTAACAATTATTTTCAATTGAGTGACTTTTCCACTGCACAGAACTAATTTTTTAAAAGAAAAATAGATTCAGCCAGGCACGGTGGCTCACACCTGTAATCCCAGCACTTTGGGAGGCTGAGGCAGGTGAATCACGAGGTCAGGAGTTCGAGACCAGCCTGGCCTACATGGTGAAATCCCATCTCTACTAAAAATACAAAAAGTTAGTTGGACGTGGTGGTGGGCACCTGCAATCCCATCTACTCAGGAGGCTGAGGCAGGAGAATCACTTGAACCCAGGTGGCAGAGGTTGCAATGAGCAGAGATCATGCCACTGTATTCCAGCCCTGGCGACAGAGTGAGAGTCCACCTCAAAAAAACAAACAAACAAACCAAAAAACAAAAAAAAAAGAAAGAAAAATAGATTCAAGTTAACACGGGGGCAATAATACATTTAGACACTGGTGTGTAGTTTTCAAAGTCCTAAAATATTTATCATTTAATGGCCAATAACATGGCTTTCTAAGTAAATAACCTGGCCACATAAAACTTTCTGTAAATGCAATTGTATTCTATTGACTATTCTTCTACAATCATAGATTGTACATTTAACTCTGTGAATTTATGTCAATAAAATACATATTCTCTAAAACTAAGAGTCTGAGTTAAAAGAAAGAGTTTTTTATTGATTTCTGTGTTTTTAATTAGAAGGTAAATATTCCACATTCCTTTGAAATATGTATTGGAGTTATATACACTATTTCTAATTTGCTTACAAGTTGATTTGTTAGTGTTTTCATTAATAAAATATTCAAATATAATAGGTTAAACTCTTAGAAAATAAACAAGGGAATTTCAACGAGGACCAAAAAAAGAGAGTAAAAGTTCTTATGAGAGATAGAAAACTAAATCTTATTAAATTTTCACTATTTACCTGATTTTATTCTGAAGATGTATGTTTCATTTAATACATTTTTTGTTCACAAATCTCTAAGGCAAGTTGCTAGAATGAATTTTGTTTTCCTTATAAGTAAGAAGGTTGTTATTTAGAATGATTGTTTCTTTTGCTAGCATCCTGTTACCTAGCAAATGATAGCACAGTGTTTCTAATATAGGTATTTCATGGGTGCATGTCTCTTTTAGGCCAGGGATCATGTTGAGGTCTCTAAATGCATTAAAATAGTAAAAATATTTAGCATACCTCAAAACTATTCCCAATACTTAATTTTATTACTAAACTATGTAGCTTCCACCCTCCCCACCTTTTGTTTTATTTTGTTTTATGAGACCCAGTCTCCCTCTGTCCTCTGTCACCAGCTTGGAGTGCAGTGGCACGATCTCAGCTCACTGCAGCCACTGCCTCCTGGGTTCAAGTGATTCTCCTGCCTCAGCCTCCCGAGTAGCTGAGACTACAGGCTCACACCACCACACCCAGCTAATTTTTGTATTTTTAGTAGAGACAGGGTTTCACCATGTTGGCCAGGAAGGTCTCGATCTCTTGACCTCATGATCCGCCTGCCTCGGCCTCCCAAAGTGCTGGGATTACAGATGTGAGCCACCACGCCCAGTCTAGCTTGCCCTTTTATTCAGTTAAATTACAGGAAGCATAAAGTATATCTTTCTAAAATATCATGCTAGAGTGTTTAGTAACTGTAGATGTATGGAGCTGAAAACATTGCTGAAGTGAAATTTTAAAACAGTAAAAACACTAATGCAAAGCAAATATAAAATGAGCATGAGACAACAGTTTATTTAATTTATTAATCAGAACACTAGCAAGATAATAAAGCTAGTTCAAAGTCTTTTTGAGGAGCAGAGATGTATGTAATTTGAAAAATATATGCTAAAATAAGTTTGTTATGTTAAACACAAAGCTGGTTAATATCCTACAGGGCAGCGTAAGAACTATTTTGGAGTTATCTTTTCTATAGAATAGGAATCATTTAAATATTTGTTGGACAACGTATACACAAATCAACATTTTTATTCACAGAATCTGCTCCCTAATCAAAAGCTAATGTCCAAACAAAGCTATATCTCCAGACAATTAAATAATTTCTGGATGGGAATGTTAGACCATGCTCCAATATGACTTTGAAAGCTTTGTCACTCATTTGATCATTTCCAAGTGGTGATGTTTTCTTAGTAACATTTGCAGGTGAAGAGGAGAGAATAATACAAAACCTTCAAGTATCAAGATCTCCTTTCCTAAAGAAAGGGAGAGACATTATTTAGAGCTATTGACTTTAAGGCATTAGCCAAAAGATAGCCCTCTATTTGCTCTAACCTAAGCTATAAATCAATCATCCAGCAATCTCACTACTGAATTTGTATCCAAAGGAAGCAAAATCAGTATCTTGACAAGGTATCTGCACCCTCAATGTTTATTACAGCATTAGTCACAATAGCCAAGGTATGGAAACCAACAAAATATCCATCAACTGACAAATGGATAAAGAAAATGTAGTATAAATACGAAATGATAGGTTCTCCAATCTTAAAAAAAGGAACACCTGCTGTTTGTGACAATATTCATGAACCTGGAAGACATTATACTAAGAGAAATAAGTCAGATACAAAAAGACAAGTACCCCATGATTTTACATTTATGTGGAATGTAAAAAAAACTGAACCAATAATCAGAGAGCATAGAATGATGGTTGTCAGGAATTGGGTATGAGGAAAATGGGAAGACATTGTTCAAAGGGTACAAAGTTTCTATTACGCAGAACGATTGAATTATTGAGCTCCAATGAACAGATTGGTGACTATAGGTAATAATGTTTTATTGTATACTTGAAATTGTTAAGAGAATATGCTAATTATTATCATAACACACACACAAAATGGTAACTCTGTGAGATAATGGATATGTTAATTAGCTTGATTATGGTAATAATTTCACAATGTATATGTGTATCAAAATATCACATTGTATGTCATAAATGTATACTACAATTTTTATTTGTCAATTACACCTCAATAAAGCTGAAAAAATATCTTGTCATTGAAACTATGTTTGTCTCAGTTTGTTTTTCTCTGAAAAATCATATCTACCGGCCGGGTGCAGAGGCTCAACCCTGTAATCCCAGCAATTTGGGAGGCTGAGGCAGGTGGATCACGAGGTCAGGAGTTCAAGAACAGCCTGGCCAAGATGGTGAAACCCCATCTCTACTAAAAATACAAAAAGATTAGCCAGGTGTGGTGGTGGGCGCCAGTAATCCTAGCTACTCAGGAGGCTGAGGCAGAGAATTACTTGAACCCGGGAGGCAGAGGTTGTAGTGAGCCGAGATGGCATCATTGCACTCCAGCCTGGGTGATAGAGTGAGGCTCTGTCTCAAAAAAAAAAAAAAAAAAAAGACAGAAAAGAAAAAATATATCTACCTCCTACACAAAATGTCAATTCGCTGAAGATTAGCTTCATTTTTGATGTTGGAGTTGTTCTTGTTACAAATTAAAAAAAAAAAAAATTCATCTAGCACAACTAGCATCATATAATACAAAATATTTCCCACACCATAAACTTATACTTATCTGTTGACTCTTTGTAAACACTCATTGCTAAAGTTATTTAAAACATCCATTCAAGTTAATTCATTAGAATTAACTACGGCATGGTAGAATAGAAATAAGTAAAAGAGGGATGGCTATCTTTCTTATGAACAACGACTGATTCATTATGTTTAGACAAAAGTTGTAACAAAATCATATTGCATTTTCTCCATTGAAAGAAATGTTATGCATCAAGACAATGTCAGTATAAAGATTCTTGAATATTGGCTATAATTTGAGAAAATTTACTAGACATATCCACCGTAAATAAAATTCATTTTCAGGAGAAAAAAGCAGTCATTTGTAAACAGTTGCCAACAAACATGTTTCTAATACAACTTTGATTTCACATACCTCTGCATCAACAAATTCCTTAACTGGGAAAACAATCCTTTTTTCTGTTAATTGTGTTTTGTTCCCTTGTATAATTTTAGTAACATGTAGTTAGGGAGAAAAGATATGATAGTATACAATGTCTTCCAAAACTTGGCTAATTGACAGAAAAAAAAAAAATCCTTGAAGTAAAGGTAAAATTGGATGTCTTTATATAACTTATTTTCTCTTCTGATTAATCACCTTTCATATTTTTAAATTTCTGTCTCAAAGCATCAAACGCTCAGAATTATACTGTTAATGGTGTATATGGATACTGTTAAAGAACATAAAAATCTATGAAACTGTTTCTTTATTTTGAGTCAAGCTGTACCCAAAGGAGCAAGATAAGGCAAATAAGAATCAAATATAACTGTCAAAGTAATTGGTTGTCTTTCTATATTAAACACTATCCATAATGTCTTGCCCCTTCACTCATGTGAGAAGATTCTCACTTTTTGAATTCTAGTGGTTGTTAAGCAATTAAACCGCTATAATTTTCCTCTTAGTTCTGAAAAAAAAAATTGGAGCAGACAAATCTCTTCCAATCTAGGTACTATTACAAATGTGAGGCAGAAAGTTAACTGTAATTAAAGGGTAATGAAAAGTCTATTGTGAAATGATTATTACATACTTGATGGGACTGGCAAGATCACTTTGCTACATATCCTCCCATGGTGCTTGCTGTTCTGTTACATGGAACTGAAAAGTTCCTTAAAACGTTATAGGTGTATTATGTATTTAATTACATTTTCATCTAAATATATGACCCAACCATCTAGAGGAAGATAAGCTACAAAAACATAAATTATTATTGCAATTACACAGTTAAAATCAATTTAAATGGATTCTGAGAAGATGGTGGAGTACAAAGCACCAGGAACCTGTCTCTACACCTAGACAATTGCATTGGCAGCCTCTGTCTGATGTAACTGTAAATTCTAGAGTCTATGGAAGGCTTGGAAGGCAATTTGAGATGAATTTCAGTCAATTGCAGCTAATATTGTTATAGCAGCCACCCGTTCCCTGGTAGGCAGCTGAGCACTTCTATTAGGAGCAGCTCGCACACAGCTTACAGAAGCCATGGCTGGGAAAGGGGATCCTGTCATTGAAATATTGGGGATTTGTACTTTGATTGGTACTTCTGATCCCACAGGTTCAGACGAGGAAGTGGATGGCCACTGTTCCCTCCATGTTGCAAGCTCCCCCTTCCTCAGCTAAGGTGACTTGCAGAGAATTTAAAGGGTCAATGCCCTTTCTCCTTTTTCTTTTTTACCTTTTGGAACAATACTTTAAAGATAAGAATTTTCAAAGGAAATTTACATACAGAGAAAACTAGAAAGTGACTGGATGTGCTTAGGAGAATGCACAAGCTCAGAAAATTCTTAGAAAATCTTAAATTTTCGGTTCCATATGAACTTTAAAGCAGTTTTTTCCAATTCTGTGGAAGAAACTCATTGGTAGCTTGATGGGGGATGGGCATTGAATCTATAAATAACCTTGGGAGATGGCCATTTTCATGATATTGTTTTTCCTATCCATGAGCATGGTATGTTCTTCCATTTGTTTGTGTCCTCTTTGATTTCACTGAGCCAAGTGGTTTGTAGTTCTCCGTTGAAGAGGCTCCTTTACATCCGTGGTAAGCTGGATTCCTTAGGTATTTTATTCTCTTTTGAAGCAATTGTGAATGGAAGTTATTCCTTGATTTTGGCGCGCTCGTGTCTGTACTGGTGTATAAGATGCTTGGATTGGCCCACATTATTTTGATCCGAACTTGCTAGTTGCTCATTGCAAAACAATTCCTAAGTCAAAAGGCAAAGCTGGAGGCGGTCACGCTACTGACTTCAAACTATACTAACAAGGCTACAGTCAACCCAAAACAAGCATGGTACTGGTACCAACAGAGATATAGATCAATAGGAACAGACAGAGTCCTCAGAATATCCCACACTCAGCCTCTGATCTTTGACAACCTGAGAGAAACAAGAAATGGGGAAAGGATTCCCTATTTAATAAATGGTGCTGGGAAAATTGGCTAGCCATAAGTAGAAAGCTGAAACTGGTCCTTTCCTTACCCCTTATACGAAGATTAATTCAAGATGGATTAGAGACTTAAATGTTAGGACCATAATACATAAAAACACCTAGAAGGAAAACCTAGGTAGTACCATTCAGGACATTAGATGGGTAAGACTTCATGTCTAAAACCACCAACAGCAACGGGCAGCAAAAGCAAAAATTGACAAATGGGATTCTATAATTAAACTAAGAGCTTTTGCAACAGCCAAAAGAAAAAACTACCATCAGACGGTGAACAGGCAACTCAGAAATGGGAGGGAAATTTTCTGCAACCTAACTCATCTGACCCAAAAGGGCTTTCCGAATCTACAAAGAACTCAAACAATCTACGAAGAAAGAAACAAACAACCCATCAAAAAGTGGGCAAAGGATATGAACAGACATTTCTCAAAAGAAAGATATCATTTGACAGCCAACACACATGAAAAATGCTTCATCATCCTCGCCATCAGAAAATGCAAATCAAAACCACAATGAGAATACCCATCTTCACACCCAGTTAGAATGGCAATCATTAAGAAGTCAGGAACAACAGGTGTTGGAGGAGGATGTGGAGGAAATAGGAAACTTTTCACGTTGGTGGGATTGTAAACTAGTCAACCCATTATGGAAAACAGGTATGCATTCCTCCAAGACTAGAACTGATGTGCATATGACCCAGCATCCCACTAGCTGTTATATAACCAAAGTTATAAATTATTCTACTACAAAGACACTGTACAGTATGTTTATTGCAGCATATTCACAATGCAAAGACTTGGGAATCAACCCAAATGTCCATCTGTACAGGACTGGATGAAAAATGTGGCACAGTATACCCATGGAAATACTATGCATGCCATAAAAAAAGGATGCAGTTTGCGTCCTTTGTAGGGACATGGATGCAAGCTGGAAACCCATCATTCTTAGCAACTATCCACAAGAACAGAAAACAAACACCGCTATGTTCTCGCATAAGGGGGAAACTGAACAATGAGATCACTTGGACTCGGAAGGGGAACATCACGTACAGGGGCCTTATCATGGGGAGGGAGAGGGAGGGCTTGGCATTGGGGAGTATATACAAAGATATAAATGATGAATTGATGGGTGCTGGACGAGTGATGGTGCCAGCACACCAACATGGCATAAGTATACATATGTAACAACTGGCACGTTATGCACATGTACCTAGAACTTAAATATAATAAAAAAAAAAAAAAAAAAAAAAGAAATCTTTATAATTTTCATCTCAGGACAGAATCTTTTGGCCACGATCACCTACCCAACAATAAATAAATCTAAACACAATAAACACATCAAAAGAACAAAATTCTGGGGAAGAAAGAGAATCTGATTTTGAGTTACAGTATTAGATTTAACTTTCTAGTTTTCTATAAAAATTTAACATGTATATGAAGAAATGGGAAAGCCTGGCCCATTCAAAGGAATAGAGTAAATCAACAGAACCTGTTCCTGAAGAAGACCTGATATAAGATCTATTCAACAAAGATTTTAGACAAATGTTTTCTAGTTTCTCAAAGAACTAAGATGTGAAGAAAGTGAAAAAAAGCATGTATAAACAAATATCCATAAAGAATTAGGAAACCTAAATAGAAACCAGAAAGAAATTCTGGAGCTGAAAATACAGCAACTAAAATGAAAATTTCACTAGTGAGATTCAAATGCAGATTTCAACAGGAAGAAAAAAGAATCAGTGAACTTGAACCTAAGATAGTAGTAATCACGAAGCCTCAGGAACAAAAGAGAAATGATTGAACAAAAGTGAACCAAGTCTACGTGATTTTTAGAATACCGTCAAGGGTTCCAACATATGCATTGTGGGATATCCAGAAGGAGAAGCAGCAGCAGATAAAATATTTGAAAAAATAATGGCTGAAAACTCTCCCAATTTAATAAAAGACATGAATCTTAACACCCAAGAGTCTCCACAAACTCCAAGTAAGATGAACTCAAAGAGACACATACCTAAATACATTACAATCAAACATTTAAGAGCCAAAGAAAGAGAGAATTTTGAAAACAGCAAGAGAGCAGCAATGAATCACATACAGGAGATCCTTAGTACGATTGTTTGATCGATTTTTATCAGGAACATTGGAGGCCAGAAGGTGGTAGGCTAATATATTCAAAGTACTAAAAGAAATAAGCTGCCAACCAGTAATCTTATATCTGGCTTAGCTCCTTCAAACTAAGGGAGAATTAAGACACCCTCACATAAACTAAATCTGTGGGAATTTGATATCTGTTCACCTGCCCTGCTATAAATACCTAAGGGAGCTCTGCAGGGTGAAAAAAGGTTACTAGACAGTAACTGAAAGCTATATAAAGAAATAAGAATCTCAATAAAGGTAAATGGAAGGGCATTGTAGCTCCACTTTTTAATTTCTACATGATAAAAGCTGAATTATTATAACTTTGGTTTGTAACTCCGCATTTTGTTTTCCATATAATTTATCGAGACTACTTCATTTGAATTAAACATGAGTTTATATTTTGGGGTACACAATGTAAAAAGATGTGATTTTATGACATCAACAACCAAAAGGGTAGGTGGAGCTGTTAAAGGAGCAGAATTTTGTATATAATTGAAGTTGGTAAATATCCAAATTAGAGTTTTTTTTTTCTCTCTTTTTTAGACGGAATCTCACTCTGTCGCCAGCCTGGAGTGCGGTGGTGCAATCTCGTCTCACTGCAACCTCCACCCCCCAGGTTCAAGTGATTCTCCTGTCTGTCTCCCAAGTAGCTGGGAATACAGGCTCACGCTCCCACGCCCAGCTAATTTTTGTATTTTTAGTAGAGACGTGGGTTTACTGTGTTGGCCAGAATGGTCTCGATCTCCTGACTTCGTGATCTACCAGTCTTGGCCTCCCAAAATGCTGGGATTACAGGCATGAGCCACCACGCCCGGCTCAAATTAGAGAGTTTTAAGTTGAGGATGTTAAATGGAATTCCTATGGTATCCACAAGGAAACACTATTGAATACATATATAAGAAAATGAGAAAAGAATTTAAACTTTGCACTACAAAATATTAATTACCCACAAAAAATATAGTAATGCAAGAAATGACAGACAAAAAAGCTCTAAGGCATACAGAAAACAAATAACAAAATGAAAGAAATAAAGTTTCTCCTTACCAGTAATTTTTTTCAACTTTACAAAGATATAGTTAAAATAAAATGAAATATATTTAAGGGATGCAGCTTGATGATTTCATATATGTATACATTGTGAAATATTGCCACAATCAAGTTAACTAACATATCCATTACTTCACAGGGCTACTATTTGTGTGTGTGTGTGTAGTGAGATCACATAAAGCCTCTTAAATTTTACTAAGAGAGTCAGCAAATTTTAAGTATACAATACAATATTGTTAACTGTAAGCATATTGTTCTGGCAATATACAAAAATGATTTCCAGAACTTATCTTGCATAAGTAAAATTTTGTACCTGTTACTATGTAAGTATTACCTTAAATGGAAGTGAATTAAATTTTCCAATCAAAAGACAAATACTGGCAAAAGTATAAAATCATGATAACTATATGCCTTCTACAAGAGACTCACTTTAGAAAGACACAAATACATTGAAATGAAAATATGAAAGAAGATATGCTAATAGTAACCAAAATACAGCAGGATGGATATACTAATATCAGACAAAACAGACATTAAATTTAAAAAGGTTACAATATATAAGAAAGAAAATTATATTTTAGTGAAAGTTTCAATACAGTAAGGAGATACAATTAAATACGTACATTTGATAAGACAGGGACGAATCTTGAAGATATTATGCTAAGTGAAATAAGTATCCAAAGATAAATACTGTATAATTTTACTCATTTGAACTACTTAGATATGCAAAATCAGACAGAAAGCATCATGGTAGTTGCCAGGAGTGGAGAGGAAGATAGAATGGGGCATTTGTATTTCATGGGTATAAAGTTTCAGTTTTACAAGATGGAAAGTACTATGGAAATGAATGCTGGAGATGGTTGTGTAACACTATGAATGTATTTAATAACACTGTTCTCTATCATTAAAATGATGAAGTGGTAGATTTTATGCTGTGTGTATTCAACCACAATTTAAAAATTAGAAAAAATCAATTTAAACCTCATCTTGTGTATGGGTATAAACATGTTGGTTTATGTAAGTCTTGTTTTGCTAAATACATGAGTAAATATTTTTTTAAATGGCAATTTACAATGTTTGAAAAGCAATAAGTATTCATTAAGTGCTATTATTATGTTATATATTTTAAATATAAATGTACGGTTCAATACTCAGATGCAAAAATGAGTTTATTTCTCATATTCAAGCCCATTCTTTTCCACTATCTTAGCTTATTCTTAGATATAAGAAGTGACTTTGAACTTCACTGAATGTACCTTTCTCTCTTAAGTCTGTGGTTCCCTTTACTGGGAACACTCTTTCACCTGGCTGTCACCTAAACTGAAAGACCAGTGTGTTCTTAGAAGTGTCCTATGGCCTTCAGCATTTATATTTGACTTCTCTTTCTGGTTATTTCATAGTGTATATATTTCTGAAACTATTTTATATTGCATTATTAAATGTAATGGAGTTTTTTTTTTTTTTTTCATTTTTTAGCCAGTAAGATTTTGAAGACTGGAATGTTATCTCTTACAGTTATATCTTTAGTATTTAGCTGAATGCCTAGAAAAGCATACCAGTTAAATCAATATTTGTTAAATGCATGAAGATTAAACAATGATCATGTATGTACTTCCCCTCATCTTTTTCTTGCCTACTCTATTGCATATGATGGGAGATTAAATTGAAAGTGTAGTAAAAAATCAATACGCTTAATGAAAACTGTTATTAAAGAAATTGAATCTAGAAATTGTTGAGCTGTGCTAGGTTTAAATGATTGATTGCCAGTAAACATCAGCTGATTGATAATTCTGCATGTGGCTACTGTAAGAAAATAAAATCTTCAGCAAAATTTTAAATAAAATAGTCTGCAAAAATTCAACAATGTATAATTGCAAATATAAGAACCATCATTACGTGACTTGTTATTTGCACATTTAAAAGATACTGAGTACCTACTATGTGTCAGTACAGTGCAAGCAGCATAACGCAAAGTTGAATTGGTAAAGGTCCTTTGCACAGTTTGTAGTCCAGAGAAGAAAAGTGAGAACAGTAATAGTTTTATTCTGATGCAGCAAATACTCTAGTTTTTTGATGAAGAACTTAAAAAACAAGAGCTACTTCAGGCACAAGACACGTTTGTTTACTTTTAAAGGACACACTGGATTTAGGTAGATAAAAATGACAAGCTGTTTTTCAACAGAGAGGTAGAGAAGAATGTATTGAAGAACAGTAGTTATGGCTGGGCGCGGTGGCTCACACCTGTAATCCCAGCACTTTGGTGGGCCAAGGAGGGCAGATCACCTGAGGTCCGGAGTTCAAGGCCAGCCTGGCCAATGTGGTGAAACTCTATCTCTACCAAAAATACAAAATTAGCTGGGCATGGTGGTGCGTGCCTGTAATCCCAGCTACTCTGGAGGCTGAGGCAGGAGAATCGCTTGAACTTGGGAGGCGGAGGTTGCAGTGAGCCAAGGCCGCACCATTGCACTCCAGGCAGGGCAACAAGAATGAAACTCTGTCTCAAATAAAAGAACAGCAGTAATAAGACAATGCAATCAGAGAACAGCTTGTGTTATGGAGAGCTTGTAGTAAAGTGTGAACATGGGAGAATAGTAGGAAGAATTAATAGAGAAATAAGTTTTCTAGAATGAGCTAAAGATTTTATTTTTTTTCTCAGAAAGCTAGAAGAAGCCATTAAGGGATTTTAAAGGGAACGTGAAATGGTCACATGTAAAGTTTATGAAGACCTCTCTGGTTATAATATGAAGTGCAGGTTGAAAGTGAAGGAGCAGTCTCAATAGGCAAGGATAAAGTTTGAAGGTGAGAAATGACAGGCCTTAAACTAAGGCAGCTACAGTGGAAATAAGAGGACATAATAAATTTGAGATAAATGAAAGTTAATTTCACAAGGTTTTATGACAGATTAGATTTGAGGAATAAATGAGGATTAAAACTTAGCCAGACTTGGTTTTCTAGCTATGTCTATGTTAACTAAGAAACACTGCAAGTATATAGGCTTTAAGATAATATTTCTAGTAATTTTGCATATTCAAATAAAAAAATTTGAGACTCAAAAGGCAAATTGCAAGTAGAACTTAACTTTGGAATTTCTCAAGGTAAACATAGCAGTTGTAGCCATGAACTTAGAAAATAATGCCAAAAAAAAAAAAAAATTAAAACACAGGCTTTATACATTTAAAATAAATATAAATACATATTTAACCAAGATTCTTAAAGAAAGTCATGGTAAAATTATGTTTCTATATTAATATTCCTTATGAACATGTAAATAATATTTTAAAATAATTTTAGAAACTAAAATTACCAGTTACACAACAAACTCCCTTGTAAATATTTCTGCCACTCACTTACACATGGATATTGTATTTTATATATTGCTATCCCACCAATAAGTTCCAAAACAATATGAATAAAGACCTTTAAAAATATGTTTTAAACTACTGATTTTGAGACTTGTTTGTGAAGTGAATTACAATATGCAGTACTCTAATAAATCAGCAGTAAAAAGTTATTTAGAAAGAATATTCATTTAAATCAGTGCACTGTTTGACAATACTTATGATTACATGCCATGTCTCTAATTTAATAATTACTATTGAACCTACATGACCTGTGTTAATTTTCTGTATTTAGGCAGAAAATTAATGCATGTTCCATGTTTTATATTTGTGAAAGAAATCCAACTTCCTCAGCTATGCCAATGCTCCCTGCTTTATTTGGCTTAGAAGCTTTTGAATCATAAATATTCTCTGATTCCACCTGGATTTTAAGAGCCACAATGTCCTTAGGCCTATATTAAAATGAATCAGAGATAAAATTATGTGGTGAATGATGTATTCTATTAAAATATTAAATTTCGAAGTTTTAGTTGAAGTGGAATAAGAAGTGTATTATTTATAGTCTTGAGAAGAAAAAAGTCAATAGCTGTATTTTTAAATATCTGAGCCTGATGGTATCCTCTAATACACACTATATTAAAAAATAACACTCTAGCTTTCTAAAGTGTTAAAAAACAGTTTTGCAGATTAAATTATTTTTATCAATGATATAAAATTTGGGTTCTGTTAGCAATGAATCGCCTAAAGAACAAAACCCTTTCTCGTATATATACACATATATATACAAAATACATCATGTATAATAAAATATATATATTTAATATATATCATGGTCATTATATATCTCTATATATTATATTATTTTTCTAGTTTCTTGTATTATTATATCTCATATATGTACATATTTTCTGCATGTGTTAACTTTACTTTTATTTTAAGTCGAAGGTTGTTTTTTGTATCTCATCTGCTTGAAATATTAAAAATTCAGTAGTTTAGTTAGAAGCTCAACCATTAAAATCTCTGTCTCTGAAATCTAGATATGATTTGAGTATATTACTTATACTTTTGAAGTATAGTATATATTCTGAAACCTTTTTTATAAGATATAATATTCTCTATTAAGAATGTAATGACATTTAAAATCCAGACATATTATGAAAATTTTATTATATTTTGATATATTTTCTCCCATTGATAATTTTGCTAGCTATGCACTGCAGAAAATATTTTTACAAACAAACAAATAAATATGGCAAGCTGCCACACCTGCAATTGAATTCTGGTTGAATTAAAATTACAATTTCAATTGTATATTATCTGTCTGTGTTTTTCTTTTCAACAGAATACTTTGCTTTAAATAGAGATCAACTGTATAAGCAATGAGCCACTCCACATAAATTTCAGAAAGAGAATTACCATACAAATGATCATCTTTTAATCAGGTTACTACTGTTTTATTATTACTATTTTATTTATTTTGCAATTGAGTTGTATGAGTTATTTATTTTAATAGTAACCTTTTATTAGATATACAGTTTGCAAATATTTTCTCTACTTACATACATTGCCTTTCCACTTTATTGTTTCCTTCGATATGCAGATGTGTTCCCACTTACCTATTTTTGCTTTTGTTGCCTGTGCTTTGGATGTCATATTCAAGAAACCACTGCCAAGACAAATGCCATGAGGAGTTTCTCTTATTTTTTTCATTTAGGAATTTTACAGTGACAGGTCTTTATTTAAGTATTTATTTCATTTTGAGTTGACTTTTGTATAAGGTGTAAGACTGAAGTCCAACATGATTCTTTTGCATGTGAATATCCAGTCCTCTCAACAAGATTTGTTGAAGAGATGATACTTTCTCCATTGTGTATTTTTAGCACCCTTCTAGAAGATCAATTGAACATCTATGCATAGACTCTGTATATTGTTCCATAGGTCAATATATCTGTCTTTATGCTGGTGCTATGCTGTTTTAAATACTGTAGCTTAGTAGTAAGTTTTGAAATAAAGAAATGAAATACTTTAGTTTGTTTCTTCTTTTTCATTGTTACTTTGGCTATTCAGAGTTCTTTGTGGTTCCATATAAATTTCAGGATTGTTGCTTTCATTTCTTTAAAAAAAGTCAAGATTTTGGTAAGGATTAAACAGGTTCTGTACATTGCTTTGGATAATATGGATTAGTTTCCTTTTAGATAATTGATAGTGAATAGATTCACTCAAATCAGCAACTGATATATGTTGATTTGGTATCTTCCAACTTGACTGAATTCATTTGTTACCTCTAATGCATTGGGGGGATGCAGGTGTAGTTTTTAGGGTTTTCTACACATATGATCATATCTTCTGCAAACACACATATTTTAGCTTTTCTTTTATAATTTGGATGCCTTTTAATTCTTTTACTTGCCTAATTGATCTGGCTAAGACTTCCAGTACTATGTTGAATAGAAGTGTTTAGAGTTGCATTCTTGCCCTGTTCCTGCTCATAGAAAATAGCTTTATTTTCAATATCAAGTATGATGTTAGGGGAGGGATTTTATATATGACTTCATTGTGTTAATTTCTTCTATAACTAGTTTGCTGAGAGTTTTTATGGTGAAAGAACATTGCATTCTGTCAAATGCCTTTTCTGTATGTCAACAGCAGCCACACACACACACAAACAATTGAAAAGGAGTAAGAGAATTGAATAGACGTTTCTCTAAAAAAAGACATACCAATGTCCAACAGGTGTATGAAAAAATGTTCAACATCACTAATCGTCAGTGGAACCAAGTCCCAAGCACAGTGCAATATCACCTCACATGTTAGAAGGGATATCTATCTATCTGTCTATCTGTCTGTCTATCTATCTATCTATCTATCTATCTATCTATCTATCTATCTTTCTATCTATCTGTCTATCTATCTATCTTTCTATCTCTATTGAAAACACTTGTTATCATGTGCATGTGTGTGTGTGTGCATGTATGTGTGTTTTCAAGGATATGCACACTGTTGGAAATGTAAAATTGTGCATCCACTATAGAAAACAGTATGGTGGTTCCACAAAAAATTGCAAATGGAACTACAATATGATCCAATAATCCCACTTTCAGCATATCTAAAATAGTTGAAATCATAATCTCAAAGAGATATGTACACACACATTATTGTAGCATTATTCACCATAGTCAACAAAGGAGATAACATAAATGTCCATCAACAGATGAATGGAGATATATATATTATATATAATAAAACAATTCAGTCTTAAAAAAGAAGAGAATATCTTGCCATAATTGACAATATAGATGAACATGGAGGATATAATGCTGAGGGTAATCAGCCAGTTATAGAAAATAAATACTGCATGATTCCAGTTATAAGAGAAATCTAAAAAAATCAAAGTCATGGAAACAGAGTAGAATGGTGGTTTCCAGGGGCTGCACGAAGGGAAAACAGGGAGTTATTCTTAATGGGTATAAAGTTTCAGTGATGCAAGATAAATAAGTTTTAGAGAGCTACTATAAAACATCATGCTGATAATTGACATATTGTATTGTGCACTTCAAAATGTGTTGACGATATGGGAGTGATGGGAAGAGAAAAGCATGGTCCCTGTAAATGATACCGAAAGTGGGAAAGGAAGCGCTGGGTAGGGGAGGGTATGGTCCCTGGCTAGGGCTCCACTCCTACAGACCTAGGTGAGTAGAGGCATTTTTGTTTTCCTGCCCAAATGTTGTATTTCCCAAAGCCACCTGGCCTGCTATGTTCCCATCTTGTGCCTATAAAACCCCCCTAGATCCCAGCAGGCAGAAACACAGGCAGCTGGACATCGAGAGGAACACACTGACAGGTACCAGCACACTAGCAGCCACCGACTCACAGAACGACAGGGAATTTGGCTAGGGCAATTGGAGGAGAGCCTAGGCTGCCAAATGACCCGACTCCAGGGGAAAACCATCTCCCTTCTGGCTCCCACATCTGCTGAGAGCTATTTCCACTCAATAAAACCTTGCACTCATTCTCCAAGCCCATGTGTGATCCAATTATTCCGGTACACCAAGGCAAGAACCTCAAGATACAGAAAGCTCTCTGTCCTTGCAGCAAGGTAATGGATCTAATTGAGCTGGTTAACACAAGCCGCCTATAGACGGCAAAATAAAAGAGCAAAACTAAAAGAGCACCCTGTAACACATGCCTACTGGGGATTCAGCTGTAAGCATTCACCCCTAGACACTGCCAGGGGGTTGGAGCCCCACAGCCTGCCCATCTGTATGCTCCCCTAGAGGTTTGAGCAGCAGGGCATCAAGAAGTGAGCCACAAAAAGGATATGAACAGATACTTCTCAAAATAAGACATTCATACAGCCGACAGACACATGAAAAAATGCTCATCATCACTCGCCATCAGAGAAATGCAAATCAAAACCACAATGAGATACCATCTCACACCAGTTAGAATGGCAATCATTAAAACTCAGGAAAACAACAGGTGCTGGAGAGGATGTGGAGAAATAGGAACACTTTTACACTGTTGGTGGGATTGTAAACTAGTTCAACCATTATGGAAAACAGT